>NC_139683.1:52171078-52419380 GCF_964106915.1 Podarcis gaigeae
CCGTGGGAGCTGGCGTTTGCATGTTCAGACCCAGAAACCTCCTCCCAAATAAATTCACACTTGACTCAAAATTTTGGTTTGGTTTTTGGCAGAATTTAGGTCACAACTTTATTCATTACAGAAAGTAGTTGTATAGGCTCTGGTTCGACTAGCTCCCTGCCATGCAGGTAGTGCTAACCCAGGGCACCAGCAAAGGTCAGCCAAGGGTGGTGTGATGGGATAATGAGCTGCTTGTGCGTAAAAGCTTGATCCCGCTGGGGTTTGGCCGGTCATCCAAACCCAGGCACTAACGGAGCCCCCAAAAGCATGACTCCGTCAGTCGCTGGTAGAATCTGACAGTGGGCGTCTACGGAACTTACGCCAACATAAAAGCTGTTTGACGGACATGCGCTTTCGTGACTCTCTGCGTGACAGTTTCCGGCGAAGGGAGGGAATTCCTAAAGGGGGTCTAGTTACCTCTTCACTATTCTCACTAGAAGCGTCTGAGAGCCTCCCCTCCGCTGTAACTCCTGCACTCCCCCTGCTGGTTCCTGCTTCTGCTGCAGAGTCTCTCCTACTCTGCTGGAGCCTGTCCAGCACCTCTAACTCCGATGGCAGTTCCCTGACATCCACCTCCCCCCCAGGCCCCCCTTCACCCCCTCCCGCCTCCTCTCCCACTGGCGGTGAGGGCGGAAAGCCCCTGAAAGAGCAATCCTCGTCATCAGAGGATTCAAACACTTCTAGCCACGGCGTCCCGTCTCTCTCCCCGTCTTCTTCTTCTTCGTCGGAGGCAGCTTCCTCACCCACCCCTGACTCTGGGAACCCTTCAAACTCTCCCTCCTCATCGGTGGTCCCAAAGTGTTCCCTTCTAAATCGTGCCACGGGTTGCGGTTTTCTTGGGAAACGCTGATGAAATGTTTCTATTAAGATCTCGTCATTCACTACCTCTGCTGGCACCCAAGTGTTTTCCGACTCTACTTCCCCCTCCCATTCTACCAGATATTCCACCTGATTCCCCTTCCACCTGGAATCAATGATTCCTGCCACGTTCATGTCGCGCTCTCTCTCTTCTATCACGAGCGTTTGGGTGGCCTCTCTCTCACGCTCCCTCCACTCACGTCCCTCTCGGTACGGCGACAGTAATGACCTGTGAAATACTGGGTGTAATTTCATGTGACTGGGCAGTCTGAGTTTGAATGCTACTGGGTTGACCTGCTGTATGACCTCAAAGGGTCCCAATTTCTTGGGTCTCAATTTCTTACTCCCACCCTTGAACGGTAGTCCTTGGGTGGACAACCACACTCGGTCTCCCACCCTTATGATTTCACCTTCCCTCCTATTTCTGTCTGCTTGCTTCTTATATTCTTCCTTGGCTCTCTCTAAGTTAAGTTGAAGCTGACGGTGGATCGCTTCCATCTCTTCAAAAAAATGTTCCGCTGCCGGCACGCTCCATCTCTCCCCCCCCTCTCCTGGGAATGCCCGGGGATGGCACCCATAGTTTGCCAGGAAAGGACTCATCCCTGTGGACACATTCTCCGCGTTGTTGTAGGCAAATTCGGCCAGCGGTAGCTTATCTACCCAATCATTTTCTCTGTCCTTTACATAACACCTCAGGTATTGTTGCAAAATGCCGTTTGCCCTTTCCGCTTGCCCATTAGTTTCTGGGTGTCGGGCAGTGGAGAAATTGAGTTCTACTTGCAGTAAGCTCATAAGTTTCCTCCAGAACCTGGAAGTAAATTGTTTGCCTCTGTCACTGACCACCCTCAAGGGGGCGCCATGCAACCTGAAAATATGCTCTACAAACAACTTGGCGGTCTCCTCCGCTGTAACCGCATGTGAACAGGCTATAAAATGACACATTTTGGTTAATAGATCTACCACCACCATAACAGCTGTTTTGCCTTTGGATTTTGGCAGGTCCGTCATAAAATCTATGGATACTGCCTCCCAAGGCCTTTCTGGCGTGGGTAAGGGTTGTAATAGCCCCGCTGGCGCCACCCTCTCTCCTTTTGCTCGCTGACACCTGTCGCAACCCCTAACATATTCCCGCACGTCCTCCCTCACCTTGGGCCACCAAAACTCCCTGGTAACCAACCACATGGTTTTGTGCTGTCCAAAATGTCCCGCTGTGGGGCTGTCATGCAACTGCTTGAGTACTCTGCCCCTCAGTTCCCCATCTGGTATGTACAGTGCCCCTTTGTAATACAACGCCCCGTTCTTTTCTTCAAATCCCCCTGTGTTCTCTTCTGTCCTCCTGAGTTCTCTGAGTTTCTCTTGGGCGTATTCATCGTTCTCCGTACCTTCCATCAGTTCCCTTTGCCCCACCAATGCCGCCCCACACACCCAGCGGTCTTCGGAGATTACATGCCTTGCCTCAGGCGCTCCCTCCCCCTCTAAGTACTCAGGTTTCCTGGAAAGGGCATCCGCTCTCACGTTCTCTGAACCTGGCACGTAACGAATCTCAAAGTGGAATTTGGAGAACTCCTGGGCCCATCGCACTTGTCTCTGGTTCAGGACACGGGCTGTTCTCCAATATTCCAGATTTTTGTGGTCAGTTCGGACTTGAACCTTGTGTTGCGCCCCAATCAGCAAGTGCCGCCATTTCCGGAATGCTTCATGAATGGCGAGCAGTTCTCTGTCGTACACTGTGTAGTTCCTCTCGGATTTGTTCAATTTCCGCGAAAAGAATGCACACGGTCTCCATTCCGACGTATCCTTTCCCGGCTGGAGAAGCACGGCCCCCACTGCTCGGTCTGACGCGTCAGTCTCCACTCTCATTGGTTGTTGTAGATCCACGTGCAGAAGCTGTTCTTCCGACGCAAACGCCTGCTTTAGGCGTTCGAACGCCCGCTGCGCTTCTTCCGTCCAAACAAATTTCTTTTTGCTACTAAGACAATCTGTGATGGGTGCGGTCAAATGGGCAAAGTTTTTGATGAACTTCCTATAGAAGTTTCCGAACCCCAGGAACCTTTGCACGTCCTTCTTGGTCTTTGGTGTTTTCCATTCCAGTACCGCTTGAACCTTGCTGGGATCCATGGCCAATCCCTTGTCAGACAACCGGTACCCCAGGAATTCCACCTCCCTAGTATGAAACTGACACTTCTCCAGTTTCACCCACAGCCGGTTTTCTCGCAGTTTGCTCAGTACCTCTCTTACATCTCGCACATGCTGCTCCTCATTCTCTGAGTACACCAGGACGTCATCTAAGAACGCTACGCAGTTCTTGTAGAGCAATGGCCCCAGGACGTGATTCATGAATGATTGAAAACAGGCGGAGCCTCCTTGTAATCCGAAAGGCATAACGAGGTACTCAAACGCCCCCAAGGGGGTGAACATAGTGGTCTTCCACTCATCCCCCTTCCTCACACGTATCAAGTTATATGCCCCCCTAAGGTCCAGCTTGGTAAAAATCTTCCCTTTTCTCACCTGTGTCAGAATGTCATCAATTCTAGGCATAGGGAAAGTCACTGGTTCTGACACTGCATTCAGGGACCTGAAATCACACACAAGTCTGGGCTTGCCCGTGTTTTTTTTTGTCCACAAAGAACACTGGACTGCCCCCCACCGCTCGTGACTCTCTGATGAAACCTCTCTTGAGATTCTTGTCAATGAACTCCCTTAACTCCTGCATCTCACTGTCTGACATTGCATACAGCTTCCCCACTGGCAATTGTGCTCCTGGGAGTAAGGTAATTTGACAGTCAAAGGGTCTGTGCGGGGGCAATTTATCCGCTTCCTTTTCGCTGAATACGTCAATCAAGTCAGCGTATTGTGGTGGCACCTTCCCCTTGTCCATCACTTCCACCCCTGCTAGAGTGGCCCTGCTGCCTGCCTGGGCCTCTCCCTCCTTGCAGTGTTCTAGGCAATGTGCTGATCCAAAGGAAACCACGCGCTGATGCCAGCCTACTAGCGGATCATGTAGTGCCAGCCAGCTCATTCCCAAGATAATAGGGGCTCCTCCCAGGGTGGCTACGTTAAACGCTATCAGTTCTGTGTGCCGTGCCACCCTCATTATCATTGGTACAGTCTGTTGGCTCACTTCTCCTCCCAACAGCTCCCTCCCATCAATCGTGGTAACCTGCAAAGGCTTACTTAATGGGATAGTCTGTATCTGGTGCTCAGCTGCAAACTCCTTACTCATGAAATTACATGAGCTACCTGAGTCCAATAGCGCTCTTATCTTTAGTGGGTGTCCGTTTGCCAGTTCCAGCAACACCTCTATCACAAGTGCTGGTCTTGGGGGTTCCGGCGTGGGCACGTTCACTACTCCCTGGCCTGGCTGCTGTGCCCCGATGTTGGCAACCAGGCGTTGGCTTTTACTTGCTCCTTCATTTCATCCTCCTCCTTCCCCCCAACAGTTCCTGCCATCCCTTGCCATTCCTTCCTTTGCGGACAGACTCTGGCAAAGTGACCTGGCTGTTGGCAGAGATAGCATCTCTTGCCGCTCTTTCCCTCCTTCTTCCGCCCTTCACTGGTGTTTGAAACTGTGCGCGCGCGCGCTGCTCCAAGTTCCATCGGCTCTGCTGGCGGGAAAGGCTGCTCCGGAATCTCTGGAATGCGGAAGTCCTTCCAACGTTCCCCCTTTCCTTCCCGCTTTTCCAAAGCTCTAGCCTCCTGGCGTGCTCCTATGGACAGCGCTGATTTAGTCAGCTGGTCCATAGACTCCGCCCTAGGCGCCCGGGAAAGTTCATCTTTCACTGCCGGAGAGAGACCTTCTTCAAATAGCATTTGAATAGGTTCACTAGCAAGGTTCCACCCCAGTCTATGAATCAGCATGGTGAACTCAGTCCAGTACTCACGTACAGATCGGCTCCCCTGTTTACAAGCCATCAACTCCCTGCGCACCATCCCCTGCTCAATCTCGCTGGAAAACATCAAGTCCATGGCGCGAAAAAACTTCATTGTGTCCTTTAAGATTTCATTATTGGCTGCCATCAGGGGGCGAACCCAGTCCCTCGCCCCTCCCTCTAGATGGCCAATCACGTACGCCACTCTAGAGTTCTCATCGGGGAAGTCATCAAACAGTAGATTGAGAGCATATTGCATCTCTGTTCTAAAGGCTTGATAGTTCCTGGGATTCCCCCCAAATTTCTGCACCAATCCAGGCACCCTTCTGGCAAGTGGGGTGGTTTTCCCCTTATCTGCATCTTGAGCCCTCCTCTCCTCCAGCCTCGCCGTTTGCAGTGCGAGCTGGACCTCCAGCGCCCTGTACCTTTCTTCCAGGCTTGGATCTGCTCCAGCTCCAGCTGCCCCGGTTCCTGCTGGTTCACTCATGATGCCCTCTGCTTGCACAAACAGCTTTCGGAGACTGTCAGATTGCTGTGATGGGATAATGAGCTGCTTGTGCGTAAAAGCTTGATCCCGCTGGGGTTTGGCCGGTCATCCAAACCCAGGCACTAACGGAGCCCCCAAAAGCATGACTCCGTCAGTCGCTGGTAGAATCTGACAGTGGGCGTCTACGGAACTTACGCCAACATAAAAGCTGTTTGACGGACATGCGCTTTCGTGACTCTCTGCGTGACAGTTTCCGGCGAAGGGAGGGAATTCCTAAAGGGGGTCTAGTTACCTCTTCACTATTCTCACTAGAAGCGTCTGAGAGCCTCCCCTCCGCTGTAACTCCTGCACTCCCCCTGCTGGTTCCTGCTTCTGCTGCAGAGTCTCTCCTACTCTGCTGGAGCCTGTCCAGCACCTCTAACTCCGATGGCAGTTCCCTGACAGGTGGGCACCAGGATAAGCAGAAAGCCGGGAACGGGCTAACTCCGCCACCCAAATGTCCCCTTGGACTCAGGCATGGGCACAACCCCCTTACAGGGGTTGACCAAACCATCAAATCCCTGGATTCCTTTAACGGAATACCCTTCACATAGGGATGTCAAGAGCGTTCTCCCATCCCTATCACCTGAAGCAGAGCCTATCCGCAACCTTACAAGTTGTGACGATTTGCTACGCGGCAGGTGAAACCCAAATGACAACAGCCAATTAGCCAAGCGGGGAAAAGTCCTGTTGTGCCCCTGTCCCAATGACAGATGACACACGATGGCATAGCAAGGTCAAGCACTACAAGTCCTAAAAGTAGGGAGAGGTGGGCGGGTGTTTTGATGAACGAGCCGAAAGAGGAAGCTCTGGGCCACGTGCAAAGGTATATATAGGTCCCTCGACCCATTTAGACTGCACCCCATTGGCCAGATTAAACCCAGCAATGAGGGACCTACCAGTCGGGTGTTGTGCCGAACCAATTGTGCCCACCCACAACACAGGGTGTCAGTTGTCCAGGTCTCACCACAATACATGCCCTCTTTAAGGGAGGACCCGATTTGTCCACAGACAGCTTTCCAGGTCATATGGCCAGCATGACTAAACCACTTCTGGTACAACAGGACAATATGAGGAGTGCCAGAGCACATGGAAATGCTGTTTACCTTCCCACCACAGCAGTACCTGTTTATCTACTTGCACTGGCATGTTAGGTTGGCAGAAGCAGGGACAGAGCAACTGGAGCTCACCCTGTTGAGATTCAAACTGCCGACCTTCTGATCGGCAAGCCCAAGAGGCTCAGTGCTTTAGACCACAGCGCCACCTTATATGTGTACAAACCATTTGTGAACAAGGACCCTGAATAATCTACATTGTTCTCACATAGTTTACATAGTTTACACCCATAGCCTTAGATGAGCATGTGGAGATTCATGGTCAAGATGCCAGTTCCGTAAATTCACATCCAGGGGTGGTACTTGGTCAAGGCTTGTGAAGCATGGTTGTGGTGAAATAATTCTTCAAACAAAGCTGAGTTTCAGTAACAGCCTCTGCAGGTGCTTTCAATGATAGTTGACAAAAAGTAAGCACTTCTTGTTAAATCTTTACAATCTGAGCCTTGGCAGAGAGACAGTTAGCTTTGTCTTAAAAGCGTTATAGTGTGTCAGAACGCTGAACAAGATATATAACTCAGAGGTGATTTGGGGAAAAGAGAACGAAAGACAGAGTTAAAGGGAAAGGCCTTGGATGTAACTATAGACCTATATGAAGCCATAGACCTCAATGCAATGTTACTTCCAGGAGTCATTAAGAACACAATATAGATGGCAGACATCTCCTTACATTGTACATATACCCTCAAAAAGAAAGATAAAGGTGATGCTCCCACATTGTGCCTGGAAGTCAATGGCCATCTTAGAATGTCCCTGACCTCTGCCAGAGCTTACCTCTCCCTATTAAAATGGCAAGTCAAAGAGTTTGCAAGGGAAAGTGTACATGCCAGAGACACTTGGAGAGGGTTATCATGTGTATGCGTTCATATGCAAATGCAATGAAGAGTGAAATCAGAGAGGCATCCAACTAAGAAAGGGTTGCAGTAATGGATGACTTCAAGTGCCCTCACATAAACTGGCTAAAAGTAAGTTTCAAGGCTTTTCTGCACTTTCCTTTTACGGTGCTATAATTGCTGTGTCCCCCCCCCCCAATTTTTTGTTAATGGAACTTTTCAGCTAGAATTCTGGATAATTTATTCAAGCCCCCTTTCTTTTGCCCACTGCAAAAAGATATTTTAAAAAATCCAGAATTTGTGAAAGATCTGGAATGGATCCTCAATATTTTCATGTGTGTGGCATGCATACAAGCACCATCAAACTTTCTGTGTGTAAGGGGTAAGGGTTGGTGGGTGTGAGTTTGGAGACATCTGTTTCATACCAGGGGTGAGCTGTCAGTTTGCAAGCTCCTCAGTTCAGATGAGAGATGTGGCAGATCGCGGTGGGACCAGCCACAATGGCCATGGGGTTTCATGGAGACTTCAAGAGCTAAGTTTTAGAGGTAAGCTGGTGTCAGTACTTACATAACTATGCAGTGTCATTCCTTTGATTATTATTTTTTTATGCTTACCATTCTGCGGTTATAGTCAGGAGGTTTGTAATCTCAGCAATGGCTTCCTCTGAGGGCTTCTGTGGCCAAAAGTCCACCTTTCCTTTTTTTCTCCTTCCCTCCCCAAATTAATTTCCCCACGACAATATCTGAGGAGAGAATGGCAGGCAGCTCTGGGAGTTCTAGGATGAGCAACAGCTGAAACAGACATAGTTTCTCTTGTATAACCTCTTCTGATCTCCTCTGCTCCTATAAGGTTAGACTTCCAGAAGATTAAACATTATAAGGGGAGGGGGCAAGCAGAAGGGCTATCCCCCTATTCATGTTCATAACACCAATATGTATTGGCTGGAGGAACATGAGGGTGTGTAACTGATATCACTGCAACCACACAACTTTTCACAGTTTGGGCCATTAGTGGGAAAGGGAAAGCTCACCTACACACTCTCTATGATAATAGAGACGTGACCAAAAGTGCAGACAATCAGCTACAAATTTACTATTAAAAATATGTAGGGTCAATCAGCAACTGTATCACTGTAAATGGTAAGTGTGGAAAAGTCCACAGGCACACAAACAGGAGTAACATTTTTTGATGCCCTAAACAGCTGTGCCCTTGAGTGGCAGTCATAGAGAGCAGGGTCAGGTTTAAGGTGCTGGTTTTGACCTTTAAAGCCCTATGTAGTCTAGGACCCACGTACCTATGGGACCGCCTCTCCTGGTATGCCCCGTGGAGGACCTTAAGGTCCATAAATGACAACATTTTGGAGGTCTCAGGTCACAAGGTGGTTAGACTGGTCTCAACTAGGGCCAGGGCCTTTTCAGTACTGGCCCCGACTTGGTGAAACACTCTGTCACAAGAGACTAGGGCCCTGCGGGACTTGACATCTTTCTGCAGGGCCTGCAAGACAGAGCTGTTCTGCCTGGACTTTGGTTTGGACTCAGTCTGACCCTTATGTTTCCCTCCCCTTATGGTTTTGATTTATGGGCTACTTTTAAAATGAGGCTGCATTTTAAATTGCATTTTAACCTGTATTTTAAATTGGGTTTTTTTTACCTATTATGTTTTTACTGTAATTTTACTCTGGCTGGGGAGGGCGGGGTATAAATAAAACAACAACAACAACAAACAACTCTGGACTTAATCTTAAATAGCACTGTGGACCTACTATGAGAGTTCAGTGTTCAAAGAGATTCAATATAAAATGTAAAGTGATGCATGCAGAGACCTAATAATAATAATAATAATAATAATAATAATAATAATAATAATCTAGTTTCCCATATACATGGATGGGAAATTGAGCTAGCTGTTGCTCTTCAAGAATGGTATCTTGAAGCAAGGAATATGTTAACCCAGTGCACAGAAGCTGTGAAAAAGAGGGATCCCATGTTAACGATATTTAGGAAAGGGATAGAAGATAAAACTCCCCAAGTCTGGGATGAGAACTGAATTGTAAACAGTGAGGCCAGGGGAAATCAAAATGCAGAATAGCTACACAAACTGCAGTTATTCACAAAACAGTTATTGAAGACACAAGACATCCTTTGGCAGAGATATCATGTCCTGCTGGTGACTTTTCCAAGGCAATCTTGTGGGCCATTGTGGGAAAATTTCACTGGGCTGGATAGGCCTTTGCTCTGATCCAGCTTTGTTTTTGACAACACTCTCCTTATGCTTTTGAAGACACACACTTTTGCATTTTAAATGCTGCCAATGCAATTTTAACCCTGATCTTCATTGTTTGATGTTTTACCACAGCTTCAAACAGCACTTTTAACCCAAAGACGTTGTGCTTTGCCCACAATGAAAAGCTTAACGGATAATTGGCAAAGAAATTAAAGCCACCAGCCGGCTGTTGAGGCTGACAGCAATTAGTAAAATAAACAAAACACTGGGTTTGTAAAGAGATGGGGGAGAAACAGAAGAAAGCACAGCAGAACTGCTCATTTGAGCATTAAGATCTTTATTGAAGCTCTCTCTCAAAAAATTAATGTACCAGGTTGAACCCTAGAAGGATGGGGACAAAGGTAATAAAGAATAATGAAGGATCAAGCCACACATATAAGAAAAGAGCAACATATAATATTTATTCCAGCTATAATTAAGATGGACAATGATTAACATATAGAATTTCTGAAGGGCAACGGGAAGGTGGAAGCCTTAAAATTAGGCAGGGTAATGGGCTGAAAAATAAGAGGGCATGAACTGAAGCTAAGAAAAGACCTGGTAGCAGGAGACTTGAGACTAAATCTCTTCACGTAGAGGGTAATTAATGTGTGGTACTACAAGCAATTAGGAGGTAAAAATAAAGACAAAATGCTAAATGGACAGGTAGATGGACAGTTGGTAGATGAGCCTCACAGCCTAATTTCGTCCCCAAACCCTAGTACATTACTTCTGTGGTCATAAAGTCAAAGACAGCACATCATTTAAATCAGGGGAAGAATAGCATATTCCTGGATGACTGCAGTGCAAGATTTACAAGGTAAACAAAATAAATCCCAATTATTTAATTTACAAGAATATATAAAATAGCAATGGTTTTGAAGTTCAGGAGACATTCTGAAAACTTTACTGCCATCTTACAAGTTCTTAAAGAAATTATGAGGAAATCCCTTCATCTTGTGGGAGAAATACAGTGGTACCTTGGGTTAAGTACTTAATTCGTTTGGTAGGTCTGTTCATAATCTGAAACTGTTCTTAACCTGAAGCACCATTTTAAGTAATGGGGCCTCCTGCTGCTGCTGTGCCGCCGGAGCACAATTTCTGTTCTCATCCTGAAGCAAAGTTCTTAACTCGAGGTACTATTTCTGGGTTAGCAGAGTCTGTAACCTGAAGTGTATGTAATCCGAGGTACCACTGTAATTCACAATCATCAGTTCACTAATTAATGTGGCCAAACTCCATCAAACATGTCTTTGAGAAAAAGTAAATGTAGACCTGTCTGACAGGTGGTTTTGACTGTTAAACTGCTATAAAATATCTCAGTTTCATAACTAAGCAAAACACCTGAGCTGAGTTGTGAAAGGTGGTGCCAGAAACTTCTTCCCATGTGGCAAGCTGCATCACTAGAGCTACTTAGAGAAGAACCTAGGACTAACTCCACCTTGTCTGGCCAATGGTAGACGTATTGTCTCAGTGGAAGTTTGCTTGACCTGTGTACAGCTTCTCAGTACAGCAGGGTACTGAACTGTGCGTTGCAGCTAGGGTTGGGCAGACTGATATAATTTGTAGTCCATATAAATTTTACCATTATTTCTAAGTCCATTCCATCCTCTCTCTCTCTCTCTGACAGACACACACACTTGCATTTATACATTGTACAAAATATATAGTTAATTAGGTATCTACCTTTCTAAACAGATATTATCCTATATGATTTTTAATATATTTTGCTGCATTTTTTAGCTAAGAATTACAAAAGTACAAAATCCAAATGATAGTTGTGCTTTTATATGCTTTTTAGCCCAGGAGATGGGGAACAGCTCAGTTTGCATCAGAATTAACAGTGACTGACTTTCTCAAGCATCCCAAATTGAGTTTCTCAAGTTGCAGCATTTGCCTATGCAGCTTACAGCAAAACCAGCCGTACTATTGAATTTAATGGGACCTTCTGCCAGGTAAGTGGGGTTTGCAGCTGTAGTTTCTTCAGAATCCAGACGGACCCCATCATCAAGGCTTGTCATTGAATTCTCATTGACAGGAAGACTACAAAAGAGTTTCCTGTTCCAGCTAAGCCTTGCTCAAACAGAAAAGTCTTCCTGACCTCTAGCACACTAAAATGATCAAGGGGATGGTTGCCTATGAGGAACGGTTTCAACATTTGTGGCTTTTTCAGGTAGAGGAAAGGTGAGTAAGAGCCAACATGACAGAAGTGTCTAAAATTATGCTTGGTATGGAGAAAGTGGATAGATAAAAGTTTTTGTCCCTCTCTCACAATAGAATATTGGAGCATCTCATAAAGCTGAACCTTGGAAAATTCAGGATAGATAAAAGAAACTGCTTCTTTACACAACAGATAAACTATGGAACTCACTCTCTCAGGAGGCAGTGATTGTTGTTACTAGTTTCAGAACTCACAGGGTTAAGGAGTTCTGAGTGACGTCTCTCCATTCCTGAGGCGTGACCAGAAGGTGGGAGTGGCTTTATCTCACTGCCTGTTTTGTCTCTGCGTCTGAAAGAGACGGAAGCAAAATGTGTGAGCTGAGTCCAGGAAAGCTCCGTAATTGTTTAACTGCTTGGATAAAGACTGAATTATAAACACACTGACGCCTAGGTGTGTTTGATCTGTTTAACACCGGGGAGCAACAGCATGCTGCGTGAAACGCTCTGCATTTGTGGCTGCCGGAGGAGGACCGGGAGAGAGGCGCCAGACGGAAGTGTGCCGGGCTACCATTCAAGTAGCTGCGCCTAATTGGGGTCCAATCCAATTAGCCACGCCAATTATTCAACAATTGTCACCAACTTGGATGGCTTTAAAAGAGGATTAGACTGAGAATCACAGTAGGGAGAATGCTGTTTTGATCAGATTGTGCATGCTGGCTTCCCATAGACATCTGGTTGTCCACTATGTTTCTCCTTCAGCCCTGAGATGCTCTTGTATTCTGGTTTCCCCCAACTGGTCTTCAGTCCTCATTCTCAGTCCCTATACTACTCCAGATTAGTGCCCAAGTGGGTTATTAACATACCAATATTTTGTGCTGGTGCAGGTATCCACATACATCAATACAAGTTTGTTGGACACTAATACAATGCCAACAATACATTTTTTTCCTGGTGTTATGATACTGTTGCCAACAACATGTGTTCACATATTCATTTATGCTTGTTAATTCAGGAGAGTCGTGGAGAGGAGTGTTTACTAACACGTGCTGTTGGGGGGCAACAAAAGAAAGGAAGTGACTCATCAGTGCGTAGATGGTGCAAAGGATGAAATATGGTGTCTAGAAAGTTCCTGGTGCAATCAATGGACTATGCTTGACACTGTGGAGAATACCCATGCAACTCTGGGCTTTATCATTCCTTTCTGGCTTCTCGTCATGGTCATTGAAAAGTCTACTAGGCTCTTCTCTCCTATCACCTGTCTTTTAGTGGTAGCAGCTGGGTTTTTCACTTTAGAACCCTTTGCACACTGTATATATGCATTCTACAAATTAGAATTAAAACAAACCTCATCTAAGTTATTAATAGCATACCTAAGTCAGAGAACTGCAAATGGTATTAAAGCAATTTCCAATATTGTTTGTGGTGGTCCTGGCTGCTTCCAGAGGATTTGATTTTCTCTCTACAGTTTCGTCTGAATCTATGTCATCCAAGCAAAGCTGGAAAAATTCCAAAGTCAACTAAATTATACAGCCAATGTACACATTACTCGGTCCTACTTAGATAATGTTCCACCAGGTTTTAAGCTATCTTTGTTAAAGTTGGAAAATGTCCAAAATCAATGACATTATTTGACTACTATGCACATTATCCAGTATAGATTGCAAGCTATTTCCTTAGATTTTGCTATTACAATGCACATTTAGAAGGCCAGTTGGATATTTTGTGCATACTAAGAAATAATAAACATTGCATTAGATATTTTGCACAAAACATAGTAGTTCAAATTTGTTTAAAGCTGAACCTGATTAAATCTTATTGAAATCAATGAGACATCAGCATTAAAAAAGCAATATTAACAATTACCTGGTCCAATTAGTCAATGGCTTAGCATGTGGTTTTCCCCCTCCCAATATTAGAGAGGGGGTTGAATTAATGCCATTCTCATGGTTAGACCATTATCTGGTGAAGTTTAGTCTTGCAGTGCAAATCTCTTTCTGCAGTGATGAGATGGTTGACCCTCAGAGACTTATGGAATCTGAGGGATTTATGAATGCTCTGGGGAATATTCCAGAAGTCAGAGCCAGCAATCCAGTTGAGGTCTTGGTCTCACTATGGAATAGCAATATCTGCCAGCCTGCTAGGATTGGTGTTGAGTATCCTCTCTCATATTGTAGAGCCCAGAGCTGTGAAATAGATTGGATGAAGGCTAGAATGCAAGCAGGGTAAGTTCCAACATATTATGCCAATATCTTATGGGAGCAGAGTGTTGGAGCCATTGAAGGCCTGCTATGGCAAGTTTGCCAGGCAGTTTAAAAATAAAATGACACATTTTTGTGTCGATTTGAAATTTATATACTGCTTGATTGTAGAAAACCTCAAAGCAGTTGAGTCGCTGCAACATTCTGCGCTAACTGCTTTAGTTGAGATTCCTGCATTGCAGCAGGTTGGACTAGATGACCCACCAGGTCCCTCCCAAGTTCTCACTTCTATGATTCTATGATCAACAGCACAATCATTACAAAGATATTTCAACAATAGGACTTACATAAGATACATGAAATTTTAAGCTTAGTTTTCATCACTTTTCCTTAAGTCAGCAGACTGTGAAGCTGCTGTTATTCAGGTAGAGGGACATTTTTATCTTTCAGATCAGCATGTCTAGCTTACAGTATTCTGTCAATCATTATTAACACTGTAAATGTAGTGTCACAGAAATATTTGTTGAAGGGTACATGCCAGCCATAGTTAAGCACTCCTAATTTAAGGTGGCGCTGTGGGTTAAAGCCTCAGCGCCTAGGACTTGCCGATTGAAAGGTCGCCGGTTTGAATCCCTGCGGCGGGGTGCGCTCTCGCTGCTCGGTCCCAGCGCCTGCCAACCTAGCAGTTCGAAAGCACCTCCGGGTGCAAGTAGATAAATAGGGACCGCTTACCAGCGGGAAGGTAAACGGCGTTTCCGTGTGCAGCTCTGGCTCACCAGATGCAGCTTTGTCACGCTGGCCACGTGACCCGGAAGTGTCTCCGGACAGCGCTGGCCCCTGGCCTCTTAAGTGAGATGGGCGCACAACCCCAGAGTCTGTCAAGACTGGCCCGTACGGGCAGGGGTACCTTTACCTTTACCTTTAGTCTCAACAAGAGAAATTTCAGCATTTGCTCAACTCACATATTGAAATCATTTGGACCTGAAAATACTTGACTCTGGCTGGTTTGTGCCTACAGCAATAATGGGAAAGGCCGGCAAGTGTTTTGCCCCTTTATGGGGTGTCACAAATGCAGACAGGACAAGTTAATGAAATTTCATCAGTTGTAGCTCACTAGAGATCAAGATATTATGCAATTCATCATTTTAAATAGACAGCATGTCAGTTTTTAATATACAAAGTGAATTAAGGCCTCTCTTAAATGTCATTGTAATGTCACATTACAGAACACAAAGCATTTCTTCCCCAGTACTGTTTTCATAAGGAACTACAACTTAAAAATCACGGCATAGTGAATAATACTTACATAGACAACTGGAGGAGACTTCATTTGTCATTCAGCAAAGTGTTTTGAAATCTTCATGTGAACCTAGGAACAGCAATACAAATAAAGATGCAGTATGCTTCTACATTTTGTGCTCATGATGAATAGGTACATAAAGGGTATGGAAACACTGACCATTGCTTGCTGTTAATAAAAGTATTGAGTGAATAGGCCTTTGTGTTATATTGGTAAAAATGGCTTTATAGTCATATGAAACATCAGGGATAAGGGCTCCTTGGCTCTTGTCCTTTTTCCAGTCATGGGAGTCACTCATTCTTGTGATCAATGTAATGTGTGAACTAATAGATAATGATCTATGCCGTGATACATTGTACAATCTTTCCCATACATCAAGATGTCAGAGATAATATAATTTGCTTCTGCTACACGTTAACACTGTTCATGCTACAAGTTTTCAAATTGTGCTCTGTGGAACCCTTGACTTCTCTGAACTTATCAATAAGTTGCAAAGAACAATCTTCTCTGGAAGTCAGCTTGCCAATAAATTCTGTAATTTACAATCACATGTGCATGTAACATATCTTCAATGATATAAATGCACACATTAAATGCATGTAAGTATAATGCTAAACTCTAGATTGGACCTTGGTAAGCCTTGGGCTCCCACATGCCTCCTAGTCACTTTCTTCTGGCATGGCAACAATCATGAGATTGTAAGTATCTACTTCTCTTTTAGAATAGCTGCAGTTCATTATGACCCTAAACTATGGTTTAGCTTAACTACAGTTAGTGAAAACAAGCCAGCTTTGCAAAATATAATTTGGATTTGGCTTGTTTCCACTAAGCATAGAGGAGAAGGGAGCATACTAGACAGCCTAGGCGAGCTTTCAAAATGCTAACCTACATAAATGGGAAGCCCTTATTGTTTTATCACCCTGAAAGCTGGTTTCTCATAAGGAAGCATTTTTGTATGGCAAAATAGATTTCTGCTTCCTAAGCCACTATGTGGGGTAATTTTTCATAGGTGCAAAGAATACAGAAATCTGTGGTAGTGATGTGGCAGCAATTTGCCAAATCCTAGTGAGGATTCTGCTCCTCAACTGAGACATTTATCCACACCAACGTAAGTGCACATATGTTTATTTTTCCAACATAGATTTCCCCAAGAGTGGTGGTGTATCATAAGGATCCATGGCTTCCAGGGGGACTTGTTTTATTTTCAACATGTACATTGCCAGGAGCTCAGAATATTAGACACCAGAGTCTGTAATGTCTTTTTAAAAGCAATGTAGAGAAGACAGAAAGGCAGCCCATGTTAAAACAGAAAAGAAAATATTTCCCAACTTTTTGGGGAGTTGTGTAGATTTCAATTGCAAAAAAACATTCTGGACCGGGACAGGGCAAGCTTTACTCCAGTCCCACATGGAACCAGAACCAGCTGGAATGCAGTCAAACATTTAGAGCAATTCTGCATTTTTGTTCTTGTTTTTTTAATTCACCTAGCTACACATATATAAGAATTAGGAAAGATCTTGCTGTTCAGTGTCTCAGATTTCCAGACTTCTCCCATGTGCCAATGAAGACCATAACAAAAATATAGTAAATTCTTGATCGATAATCAGTTATCAACAACAACAACAACAAATCAGGCCCTGATTTTATCTGTCCACTGCCCATTTCTTTTGGAATAAATGTTTCATTCAAATAAAAGGTCAGCCTTGCAGGGGGTTGGTAAAAGTGCTCTGCTTCCCACAACAGTAAGTGTAATTTGAATCATCAATAGAAGAATGAGTGACCTTTCTTGCATGACACGGCAGGAAGAGAAATGTCAATACAAAGCTAGCTCTTTAAAAAGAAAACCCAACTTTTTGCATATCCCATTACACAAAGTTATTTCCTGTTTATATCCTTAGAGAGGGTCTCACTCCAAGCGACCAGTTTAGTGGTTGGAAGGAACTGCCAAGGCTGAGGTGAAACAAAAGCTCCAACATTTACCTCAGAGTCCTGCTGCTTCAGAGGAACAATCAAATATGCATGAGGCTCCCTGCTCTTTCAAAATGGCAAGATGCTCAGCACCAGTAGATCAGACAAATTATTTTATCTTGTGCATTGTTCCAGTCACTTTGAAATACAAAGGGAGCTGGCAAGACAGTTGCGCGTTTGTCTCTCCTAGCTCAAAGGACACTGAACAAGAAATGTAAACAGCACCATGGATGAAGTACATTCTTTCTACATAAATTTGCAGCCCTTGAAAAGGGGTCATTCCACTTCCTGAAGCAGTGGGACCACTTTTCTGTATCTGTTTCCTTGCCATGTGAAAGCAGTGGAAAAGTACGCTTTCATAATCATAATCTATACACCAATACTGACCCCAAGTCTCCCAGTGCACATGTTTATGTAACCAAAACTACACCACTAATAACAAAGGAGAAGGTATCACTAGGCTAGTGGTAACCCCTCAGGTTTGTAGAAGTAAAAGAAGAAGAAACTTTGGAAAAAGATAGTAAGCAGGAGGAACCAATTCCCCCCACCCCACCAAAAGCAGCTCATAGTGGTCTGAGCATGATCATTGTGGGATAGAAAATTGACTGACTGTTGGAGGGAGGACATGAAATGTATTGAATCCTATTCTGAAACACTCTGCACTGCAACTTTTTATTGCACTCAGTTGTTGACATGCTAACAGAGAATTCAGTTCTCTTAGTCCTTATATAGCCAAAATGGTACCTTTGATACTAGGGCTGCACCCCATCTGTCACATGACCATCTGTCACATGACCATGATGCAGGGGTTGCTCATAGCTGACACTCCCTGGGCTCAAAATCATAGAATCATAGAATTGTAGAGCTGGAAGGAAATGCAAGGGTAATTTGGTCCAATCAGCTGCAATGCAGGACTCTTTTGCCCACCATGGGGCTTTAGCCTGTGACCCTGAGATTAAGAGTCTTATGCTCTACCTGGGGATCACTCGCCCTGGATCCAGTTCCAAATTAGTTCTGGGGCTTTAAATACACCCACCCACCCACACCATGCACGTGCACACACGTGCACACACAAATTAAGCATATGGCAGTTGAAAGGAAATGGAAAATGTTACAATTTCTTTTCTCCCCTCATTTTTCAGTCTTAAATTCACTTCTCCATATTCCCACATCAGCTTATATTTTCTTTCCTTTGAAGTGCTCTTGAAGATTCAGCAGCAAATTTCTCCTAAAATACATATTTTTGCAAAGCAACTTACCCTAATGTAATGTATTTTTGAATGTATGCATTGTATGCACACTTTACACTGCTATGTGCATGTCTGTGTCAGTTTTGAATGGCTGTGTTTCATTTTGTGCATTGTTTCAGACAGTATGACTTTGGTAGTTTCACTTTTAAATATGAATTGAATTGAATTTCTCACCCTAGTGAGTAGAGAGCCAATGAATGTGTGTAGACTTTGCATTGTTCTGCTCAATCCACAATCTATGTCCTTTGCCCTGTTTCTTCCAAGTCACATTTCAGTCAGTTGAACGCAGCCAGAGACTGAAATAGTCATCTCCTTCCCACAGTGAAAACCAAAAAGATTTCCTTTTTCCTCCTCTGTCCAAATGCTGCACTTCTGTGCATTAACTCAATCACAATTGATCACTTTTCTTACATTTCAAATTTCTTTTAGCTCAATTAGCAGAGGCAGACTTCTACCCATGGAAGAAGAAAATAGCCTGCAGATAACTTATCTGTTGTCATTTGTTTGGAAAGGATGTTTATAAGACCAGTGGGGAAAATGACACACTTTCATCAATTTTGATGTCATTTTTGTTTTCAAGAACAGCTGTTCTAAGAAACATCAGTCGATTCCACATTAAACGTGTTTTGCTTTCTGAGCTCAGCCAACACAGGAGGGAATTATTCATGCCAATCTTGCAAGACACTTGCCAATGAAAATATGCACTTCATAGGCTTAGTGTATGTGCCAGTATCTTATAGGCAAACTAAAGCAGTAGGACACAAGGCAAAGGGAAGCCTTTTGTTCTAGGAACTCCACAGGGGGAATGTTTTCCCCCCAAAACAAAATGGATACCACATCCCTTTGAGTTCTCACTGCTTTCAAGTATTTCTGAGTAAACACAGGACAGAAAACTTTCAGTTGAACTTTGTGAAAGGAATAAGAAGTATTTGACTATCAGGAGCTCAACCCACTTGCTAATATTATTGGGATTCCTCTAACTTTGGATTTAAAAAGAACAGCATGTTGCTTATTGGTCTGAATGTTGGCTAAGTTCCCCAAACCAGGCTTGGGAATAAATGTCAGTGGTTCACCAAAGCTCACCTCAGAACTGAAGTAAGCTTCAAAACATGTCACCAAATTGTCCTCAAAGGGCTGAAGACAATCCCCCATTGGGGTGGTGGTGGTATTGGTTCCTGTCTTTCAATTTGCTTCTACTAGTCCTGAGTCCAGTCCATTTGGGGTCCCAACCCATTTCTGTCTCTGTGCTTTCTCCTCAACTAAGGATGTGGGGATAAATTTGATCTAATTGACATTTAAAGGTGCAACTGATAAATTCGCACTTTCCAGAACCATAGGTAAGGTAAAGGTAAAGGTACCCCTGCCCGTACGGGCCAGTCTTGTCAGACTCTAGGGTTGTGTGCTCATCTCACTCTATAGGCCGGGAGCCAGCGCTGTCCGCAGACACTTCCGGGTCACGAGGCCAGCGTGACAAGCTGCATCTGGTGAGCCAGCGCAGCACATGGAACGCCGTTTACCTTCCCACTGGTAAACAGTCCCTATTTATCTACTTGCACCCCGGGGTGCTTTCAAACTGCTAGGTTGGGACTGTACAACGGGAGTGCACCTCACCACAGGGATTCGAACCACCGACCATATGATCGGCAAGTCCTAGGTACTGAGGTTTTACCCACAGCGCCACCCATGTCCCTTTCCAGAACCATACTTGAACCCAAATACAGTCGCCCTTTGAAATCTGTGCTTCCCTATATATATATATATATATATATATATATATATATATATATATATATGGGGAGGGGGTTGCATAGACATTTGTGTATTAGGAGAAATCGGCAATGAAATGTTGCTGAATTTTCATTATGGTTTTTAAATAAATAAATAAACCAGAGCCTGGATTAAATATTGGAAACATAAGAAATGGAGATAGCCACCGTTGTAGCTTATGTTGTCTGGGCAGTTTTATCCTAAAGTACCCCCTACGTTTTGTTACCTATGGTGTGTTCCAATCCATGTATATGACGTTCTCTTACGTTCCAGGAAAGGAGGAGAGGAACAATGGGCCCTTGGATTGGCTCAGAAAATTTTGGAGAACTATCCAAGGGGAGCTTTGGACACTTGCTGAATTATTTCTAGAATAATGAGGCTTAATGCATTCTTCTTTTTTACCATGGATTGTAGAAATGTAAGGCAATTATATATCTTCAGAGGGAATTCAAGTAACATGACTCCTTCTTATCTATTATTTCACCCAGAGCATGTTTGCATGGTAGCAGACCATATTCCTGGCTAGGAACCAGAAATGGAGGCAGGAGATACACCTGGGACATCTCTATACTGCACACATGCATGCCTTCCTATAAGCTGTGTGCGTACGCAGTGGGCCAATGTGAACTGAAACATGTTTTCTATTGATGGCAGGAATCTGATATGCAACAGTCCTCTAAAATAAGCAATGTGCCACACCACCAGCATCTTGCCCTAACACCTCTGCTATTTGAGGAAGAAAAGTCAGTCAAGTCTCCCGCTTCAAGCTCTGAGTTTAGGATAGTGGCAGATTCAGTTCAAAGGATTCTTATCCCAAACAAATGGACTTATTCTGAGCAATGTTTCTGAAATCCATGTACTATACTGGCAGTTGCATTATGTGCAACTGAAACTGCAATTATGGGATCCATCCTAGCCTCTGCTAAGATTTGTGCTGCTAAGCAGCCTTTTATTTGGAGACTTCCTGTCTCCAGATAGTATCATAATTCAATATACTCTCTGCTTAGCTTTTAAAAAAAGAAGTCAGAACAAATAAAGTAATGCTACAGCTGATACAGATAACCCAGGCATCATTTGTTGCTTTTCATGTTCGTATGTGTTTGTCATTTTAAAACAGTTGATTGGTGTGCTATTTGACTTTCATTTATGTTGCCCTGTAATATGGTTTTTGCATTTCAAACTGACCATTTTCAGTTGCATGATTTATACATTTTTAAAATGATATAATGTATGCAACACCCCCTTTCAGCAAGATGAGTAAGTACTACAACCAATATATCTATTTAAATTGTTGTTGGGGCTGTTTTTACTTATTTATTGGAAACCACCCAGATTACAGATGGAATAAATAAACCAGTAAATAAATAGTAAACCATAAGCCTGGTCATTTTTTCTTCACTCATTTGAAGTTAAACTTAGCATCAGTCTCATCTGTCATGGAGACACATAGAGTCATATTGACCTTGGTTGATTGGTTGGTTGTGGTAATAGTTAAAGAAGTGGATGGCTATATCTAGAAGATTATATGAGGTGGTCTATACCATTCTTGACAGAGCATCCTGAACTGTGGCAAATGCATGAATGGTCAAAAAATCAAACTTTTCTTCTTCCCCCTGTCATTGCAGATCTTAGGAGAAATTCTCCACATAGTGGGTTGGATATGGACTCCACCTGCATGGGTAGAAATCTCTCCTGTGTGAAGATCCTGGGGGTAGAGGAAAGCATCAGGTTTGCCAACTCCCCACTTTCCCTGCAATCTTGCACATCATTCCATGCCCCCCATACTATAGTAGGTGGCACTGGTTGCACTGCAAGAGAATGATCAAAAGTCACCTCCCCCATATCAATGGGATTCTTCTGTGGGATGCCAGAAACCTTCTATGAAGAAGTCAGAGTCCAACCAAACAACTTTTTACCCTGTCACGTTTCATAAACTATGGTTTGAAGTTGGCTTGTTTCTATTAACTACAGTGGTACCTCGGGTTACAAACACCTTGGGTTACAAACACTTCGGGTTACAGACTCCACTAACCCAGAAGTAGTACCTCGGGTTAAGAACTTTACCTCAGGATGAGAACAGAAATTGTGCTCCGGGGGTGCGGTGGCAGCAGGAGGCCCCATTAACTAAAGTGGTCTTCAGGTTAAGAACAGTTTCAGGTTAAGAATGGACCTCCGAAATGAATTAAATACATAACCAGAGACACCATGGTATAGGTAAGATTAACCATGGTTTGTCTAGCTTATGCTGACACACAAAAAAACTGTAGTTCATTAAAAATAGAATCTACAGAAGGGAAGAGGAGAAAGTAGCACCTGAGAGCCTAAGTTCATTGAGGTCCTTTCTTGCAATTCTACAAATATACAGAGCCTGCTCAATATTTTCTATTTCCCAAAATATTTATTTTAAGGTTGTATCATTTACCTTCCAGATGCTGTAGACTACTACTCCCATAATCCCTGATCATTGACCCTGCTAGTTGGGGCTGATGGGAATTAAAGTCTAAAACATCTGGAGGGTGCCAAATTGACTGTCCTCAATTTTGCTTCACCTGGACATTCATTCAAAGTGTCTTTAACCATACTTAGAGTTACTTGCTATGAAACCCCTGCAGTTCTAGTGTATAATAACACAACTGGTGCACACTCTTGGTACCATAACATGGACTTAAAATAAATGAGGCAGATTCAGTTGTGTTGCGCTGGGGAAGGGATTAGGAAAAAACAAACAAACCCTGGGTTAAAGATCTAAAATAAACTTTGCAAAGAGTGCCATATCCCTTCGGCTGAGCTTATGTTGCATCCTAAATGCCATTTCCTTTTGATTGTCCTTGAAAATTGTAAGCACAGATTTTGGAGGATGTAATTATTTTAAAAACAGGGGAGGTAGGAATTTACCTTATGCAGCGAGATGTTGAGAAAAGCAGTTACAAATCTATTCAGCACTGGAGTGGCAATAATACCAGAAACATCCTGTTCTCACTGTGTCAACCAGATGCCCACAGGAAGTTCACTTGCTGGATCTGAGTGCAACAGTGCTCTCCCCTGGTCTTCAGAGGCATGCTTTTGGATTTTACTGAATTCTGAGGTGCAAAATTTTACCTCTTGCTGGCTCTGCTTTGAACCTGCACAGCTTTTGCCTGGCTGGAATATTTCCTTGAACTCTGACAGAAATCAGCCTTCTGTCTAAAGGCAACTGCTGACCCAATATCATCCAGAAAGGAAGATTGCCCTGAAGCTGCAAAAGTTCCCCTACTGTTCTAATTGAACAGTCTAATCACTACACTTTGCTGGTTCTGATATCTGAGAAGGGAAAGAGCAGGCAGCAACCAACACTGATAAATAGTCAATGGTGCAAATACATTGATAACTACACTCTCCTCTAATGGCCTGCTTTGCTGCCTGTGGCATTTTAAGTCTCAGAAACCCTGACAGCAACCAGCTCAGCTTAATTATGTCTGCTATGGCAGTGCGTTTAGTGAGAGTCAATCAATTTGAAAAGTTGTTTCTGTGAGGCTTTCTACAAAACCTCCTCAAGTGTTTGGTGTTACAGCAACACTTCCCTCAATGCGAAAAATCTTAATGGCTCCTCTGAAGCCATTAAAACCTATTGCTTCAGTGATTTGCAAACACAAGGTTTCTAAATAGGTCTTGACCAGACAGACAAATCGATTGGAAGGTATTTGACTCCCCCCTCCCTTTTCTAGTCAGGCTTCAAATCTCTCTCCCCAGATGGGCCCTGACACAGCATACCAACAACTCCACTGGAGACCTTATGGCTATACATCATCATCAGTTGATCCCCCAAGTAGTGCTCTGCTCATTTTGGCACATTGTACAAGGTCAAATTTTCAATACAAGGGAAAATGTTCTGTGCAAGTACCTCCCTCTTTCTCATTACTGCTTATATACAAGCTGCAGAGTAATATATCCTTGCCAAAACAGAGAAGTAACCCACCGAGTCGTACTAGTTTCACCTATTTATTTTCAAACTCAATTGGCATCACCTCCATTGCATAATTTGACCCTCCCCCTGGGTCAAACTCAATGTATTTAGTAGCACTGAAAAGCACGGATCGTTTGTTTTTTTAAAAAACTGCATGTTCATTTCCAGAGAAAATGCTTTGCTTTCAATGGAGCAGTACCTGTGTTACTTGTCAGTCTGAAAAAAATCTTCTTTATATACACTTGATCATGGTATGCATTCCCTAGGATAAAGCGTTCATCAATGCTGTATGATGAAATCAGTGCTGGACTTGCCATGTACATTCTGAGTGCTCCTCAGTGCACCAGCCCCACTGGCTAGAATGGCTTTCTTAGCTGCATCTATAATGAGATCCAAAGTACCTTTTCCAGATAATCTTGTGCTGGTCATCCATGGTCATCTTCATGAACAGGCTCACATGCTAAAGTATGCATGTAGAGAGGAATGTTAGTGGAGGTGTCACTGATCAGTAACAGAACACATGTTTTGCATGCAGGAGGTCTCAGGTCCTTGCTATCTCTGGGCAGGACTTCAAAGGAGTCCTTAAAGAGCTAGATAGACTAGATAGACATGGTATAAAACAGTCCTGAAGTTCAATTTTCTTTAGCCAATGGGGAGAACTGTTTTACCCCTCAATGATTCCTCTGGGAATGCTATGTCATCGTGGTCAGGAACACTTTGTCCCAGGAATGCTTTCAGATCAGTCAAACCACTGTCTGAAGTGTCAGCAAAACTAAAGAAACAACAACCAAAAAAAAAACCCCTCAGTCATTTCACATGTAAGGCAAGACTTCTCTTTTTTTAAAAAAAATACCACCACCCCTTCCAAGTCAACAAATTTTGACCCAGGACAAATGGTCTTGTGAAATGGGAGTATTTGCCCTGCCTTGAATTAACAGAGCAAGAATAAAAGCCATCTCTTTTGCTAGCTGTCCTCTCTCTTATGCCGTTATCACGTGGCTTCCCATTGTATATGACTACTGCTGGGTGAAGCGGCCATTTTGAAACCAGTGCACTGAGAACTGTTCGCTCAATTTCATTCACTCCCACTCTGCTCCAGACAGGTACTTGAGTAGTTAAAAGCATCCTGGAAGAACTTGAAAATTCAAAATTCCTGCAAGGTTAAATTTTATAGGATTGCCCAGCTCAGCTGCAGACATTTCCATGGTTCCCTTTGACAGCTTCAATATCAGATGGAATATTAATGTTTTGTGAGTGTAAAAATAAGTGAAATGTGTCACTTGAGAATATTGTATAAACCAGAATATTACATCAATGTTCATTTTACTATCACTGCAAGTCTCCCCTGCCACCCATTCTGCTTGTATGAACACGAACAATCTTCTTACTCTTGACACAGAATATGAATTAGGCAGTTTTTTAAAAAATAAAAATAAAAAATCTCTCTTTTCTGAATACTGGTTAAGAGATGTTCGTAAGGAACAGTGTTATGACTAACCAAATGTGGCACTGTACAATGATAGATGCAAATTATAGGAGTATAATTTTGCTCATTCAGCTATATGCCACCTTTTGTTATGCGATGCATTGGCTTTGCAAACATTTCCCATTTCCAACATCAATAAAGCGTGTTCTCCTTCATGGAGAGCACGTGTTGGGGTAGGGTCTGCCGAGCCACCCCTCTGTTACCAGGCAGGGTCTCTAAAGATGGCCTGGGGCAGCGATTGGTTCACTGGGTTGCTGGGGTAAAAGTTATGTTGCAATTTTGGTGGGAGGTGTAAAATGTTTAAATACTCTGCACGCAGCCTGGAGCTTTCTCTTTGCTGCGTGCAACGGATCACCCGCCCTTGAGTAAGGGGTTGTTGCACTGGCCTTGCTATGCCTGTCATGGGGTCGTCTGCCGTTGGGGCAGGGGCCTGGTAGGAATTTTGTCCATCTGGCTGATTGGCTGGGCCATTTGGTTTTTGCCTACTGTGTAGCAAATCGTCACAACTTGTAAGGTTGCGGTTAGGCATTGGTTATAAATTGGTGGAGGAGGGGTTAGGATAGGCTGGGCCTGCCCCTCCATGGTTGCTGTGGAAAGGGAATTCCATTAAAGGAATCCTGGGGCTTGCCATCTTTTCATCCAATCCCTGGAATGGGACTAGGGCCAGCAAGCCTTCGGGGAGCATGCGGGTGAGAATTGAGGGTCTGTGACTCAGCTCCATTTCTCCCCGACTTGCTTTCCCCCGCACTGTCTTTCGGTGGTGCCCGGAAGTCAGTTCTGTCCCCAGGTAGGGGCACAGATAGTCTTAACCAATGCCTAAACAACCACTCACGGTTTTGTATTTAAATAAAGTTGTGCCAAAATTATGCCAAAAACCTTAAACAAAAATTAAGTGTGTGTTGTGAGTTATTTGGGGGGTGGCTTGGGGACTTCGACACGCAATGCTATTTCTAGGAAATCCCTAGCAATACTACCTAATTCAATTGAGATTTCTTTGGGATTAGATCCCCCCACGAACACACCAACTGTTTTAAGCTCAGTTACCCTGAGCTACCATGAGGTGACTTTACAACATTAACTTAAAGCTGTTTATATTTAGCTTGTGATGTAACCTGGGAATTATTCAGCATTATTTTCTATGGCAGACTGGGTACACTAGAACCTGAGACCACTGGCTCTTCTACAGCTAGGACAAATAGGCAGTGGGGTCCTATTTGTCCTCCCCTAAACCAGTGACAGTTCAGAGCATGGCACTGATGGATGTTGAGGGCTAGCTATGATAAATATTTAGATCACCATAGACAAACATACTTGTCAGCACCTGCCTAGTTCTGGAAGTGCTTCCTCCCTACTTTCAGTTTGCCAGATGCAACATAATTAGAGGCAACATAAAAAGCTTTCTAACTTGCTTAGGGAAAAGCAAGAACTAGTATAGTTAGATATATTTGATGCTTCCCTCCCTCCCTATCATTTTTACAAAATAATATTCCTTGAAATCAGCATTCAGGGGTAGATTTGTTATTTATAAACAGGTACCAAAAAGCAATCACCCATTTATATGTCATCTAATGCAATATGTGACACCAGGTTGTTCACTTTGATTTATCAAAGGGTCACATAAATCATACTGGGATGAACATGGGTTGGCCATTTTCCTTACTAGATCATCTGTGCCTGTACTGTAAGATTCATTAAACACTGCTATTCCAGTTCTGTACCCAAATAGCCTTTGAGTTACCCTGCTAATATAAACCAAGTACATCACTTCAAAATGAACATTTTCAGTATGGTTGCCCAGGGAGCAGGGGGCTTGTTTCTTGTCAGCTCATGCTTTTTTGATTCAAGGACCCGCCACCCGCTTGGGGATAAGAAAGACACATGGACACAGTATATTAGGTTAATGGGCTAAAAAAGGCCACAACTTTATTGATTACAGCATGTGAGAGGTATTGGCTTAGGCATTAGATAAAACAACAGAGTGTGACTCCACCCCCTCAGGGAGGGGTGAGTCTAGCAAGGGTTAACCACCAGTGGGAGGAGCCTGTTGATGCAAATACAACTGAAAGCTCCCCTGATGTCACCGGGGGTCGTGCCATGGCCCTAGCCACCAGCAAGGGCGTCGGACAGGATCCATGACCGCCGGATTCCTTTCTTTGCCACAAGGGATGCAGAGTCCAAACACAGGGGCCTTTTCAGCCCTTTTAGAGCTCTAGTCCCATCTACACAACTGCAGGATCCCCAGAAACTGCAGCAAAGTAGAATGCAAATATGGTTAAATAAAGTAAATGTGATTACTTCTTGGAGCCTAAATGAAACTTCCTGCAATAGATTAATGTTTTATGTTTGTCTTTTTCTTCTTGAGATGGATATATGGGTATTTATTTCTGAAAGAGGAGGTTAGTACATTAATTAATCAATCAGACTCCATGGTTATTTTTTTTTTTAAATGTCATTCAGCTGTCTGTATTGATGGCTGTCTCCTGTTTCTTGAGACTGAGGCTCATCCATTTCAGCAAGCCTTACATAGTCAAATATGATCTACTTGTAGTAAGCAGATGGGAATCAGGAACTTAACTGAAGTTTATATTCTGAGATAGGGGCTAGCTTCCAGATTTGAAGATGTCCTGGGCAAAACATCCTGTCCTGTGCTACCAGGCTATGTCAGGTGCTAACATCAGCTCTGTTCAAAGTCAAGGGATGAAATACAACTATTTTTAAAATTACATGGAGCAAGACTTCGGAGTGCAAATTCCCAAAATCATGCCTGACATCAGAGGCATTGAAAACAATCAGTATAATCAACTATCCTGTTCAAAATATTTATTTTTATGTAAATACTTCATTAACATTATTAATTGTGTACTGATGGTCCCAATAATGGCCATATTTGTTTCACTTAAATGAAAATGTTCAGTTCATGAGCATGATCCAGATAACATGCTGATCCTACCCACTGTGAGCAATTAAGCAGTTCCACAACAAAAGCTTGTTCCATAAGGTGTTTTCAATTAGTGTACAGTAAAAGTGCATTCATTCACAGTTAATTGGAATGAGCACTTTAACTGCATTGTTTTTTGTATCAAAGAAACTGTCCTTTCCACTTAGAAACTTGCAGACATCAGTCATCCACCCAAGAAAGTGCTGCACCATTTGATGCAAGAAGGGACAGATCAAGATTTGAGAAAGCTGCAGGATCAAACCAACTGCAGCTCTGGCAGAAATCTCTGGGCTTAGATAGAACTGTAAGATACTGCATAACAGGATTATTTTGTCCAGAGAAAGAGAATTTCTAAATGAAAATTAAATTATAGATGGAATGAAGGTACTCTAGGTCTCAAGAAACGTCCACAGATATCCAGCTTTGCAAATTCAGAGTTCTTCAACAGAAGGGCTCATTTTATGACATTGTTATAACAATGGCTCATGCATAATTATCCCAAAAAAAAAGATTTGAGGAAATTTGATAGATAAGGATAGAGGGAGAAATTCAGTTTTGTTTGCATTTAAATGAGAAACTACCCAGTTCACACTTCTAAAATCAATATGCAAGTTGAAACACAGCTTTCCTTCAAAAATTTCACCTCTCCAAATTTTACCATTAAGTTTTCCAACCAAACAATGTGTGCAAAAATGCACCTATTAGCGAAAATAACATACAAAAAATGCAATATTTCAGAAAACTGCTTGCAAAATGTTCATATTATTCAAAACTGCATCTCAAAAAGCTGATAATCTTTCATGAGGATTTTTTTTTCCAGAATAGCTGCAGAGATGTCGAGAACCTTAATTTAATATGGGAGAAGTGAGAAACCTAGAAAACCCCAAATTGATAGATTCATCCATCTCTAAGTTTTACCAAAAGACTTGGGACATGTCAGCCTAGATAGCTCAGTTCATTAGAGCATAATGCTGATAATGCCAAGGTTGCAAGTTCAAACCCTGTATTGGACAGCTGCATATTCCTACCTTGCAGGGAGTTGGACTAAATGATCCACAGTATCCCTTCCAACTCTACAATTCTATGTTTCTTGGCTTGGACTAATAATATTTAGCCTTGTGGCTTCCTGTTTTTATCACTGGCTCTTCTCATTAATAGAAGGAAGGTCCATTCTTCTTCAGACTCTGATGTAATTCACAGGCTCAGTAGAAAAGACTAATCACTGTTCCTGGGGGACTGACAGATCTTTCAAGTCTCACAAGCTGTAGAGAACAAAATTCACAGAAAATCAAAGTGAGGCACAATTAGGAAATACAATACAAATACAATTTTCCCCCTCATTTGTTTTGTTTTTGTTTCTTGGCTATAACCTGAACTTTGGTTGACGACATTGGATTTGACCTTAAAATCCACTGATACTATTCTTTTGAAGCATCAGCTTTCTGAATATATTTTAACTCTCCTTCCCTTAATTTCCCTGCCATACACATATCTGCTTCCACTGTGCTTTTCAGTAGGGGTAAGTGAAAGTGTCTTGGCCCCATACAGTATTTTTTGTACATTGCCTAGAGATAATTGTAGAAAAGTGGTACAGAAACTAACTAACTAACTAACTAACTAACTAACTAACTAACTAACTAACCAACCCTATATTCAGGGCACATGAATAAAACAGCAAATTCCATCCCAAATCTGTGCAGATTTTTGAAAAAGAAAAACACAACACCTAAATAATCCTAAACATTCTGCTCACTTTCAAATTACTTCAATTAAGCTGGAAGTCCTTATGTGGTGGTACAAGGGCTTCTTCATGATTTTAAAACCATTTCAAGCTGCTTGCACTGCACCTGTTTAAAACTTTTGAGTTCAAAGCCATCAGAAGGGGTGGAATGTTATATGATGCTAATCATACACATAAAAAGATGGCAGTCCTAGTACCTGTGGGGTCCGCCATCTTTTTTCTGCACAATGTCCCTGTAATGCAGTGGTCATGAACCATATTCCTAGGGGCCAAAGTCAGCTCTTTAGGCCTTTCTATCTGGCCATCAGAACTCTATCCATACCACTGGCCCTGTTTCAAACAAGTGTTTTTGCCATGCAATGTATCCTTTGATAATGCATTTTGCTTGTCTAGATAGAGGACAGAGATAAATGTGCAGGTGTGTGTGTAAACATACCCTACTATACAAAGCTAAATTTACTTTCATTGCATTTTTGTCTTTGGTTCCGCCCACTATTGCCATGTGACCCTTGGACAGTTTCCCCTTATATAGTCCATTTTTGTATGCTATATTCATTACCATACACATTTTTGTGCACACACTATCCTAGTATATGTGTTTTTGTACACATTACTTGCCTGGAGAACTCCACTGAAAATTCAGAGAAGTGTGAATTTGAGAGGGTGGATTTGTTTTGGTATTGTATGAGAAAGTGTGAACTAAACAGTTTCACCCATGAAAGTGAACTGAGTCAAAAATCTCTCCCATCCCTATGTCCCCCATACATACACCACAGCAACAAATGCAACTGTCTTAATCAAATTCAAGTGTACTGAAGCCTTTTCCGCATTCTTGAGGCAGGCTTGCATATTCCACTCTCCCCCTCAAGCTCTTCTAATTCACACTCCTTCACAAGTAGCTAGTGTATCTGAGGAAGGTGGAGACATGTGTGCTGAAGTCAAGAAACAAGATTATAAATATAGCCCACAAATAGCTTTAGGTTCCTTTACTTCCCCATATATCCATCTTTGTAAGGTGGGGAGGGGAGAAAAATTCCCCAGGATGGAGTTTCAGTAATCACAGCTTGGGGCATTTGAGTTCATCTTGTCGAGGGGGGGGGGGGAGAGAGACAAAGTGAATGAAATGTTTTATACTTGGCAGCTTCAATTACACTATTCCACAGAAACCTTCCCAGCTTTGCAAAGACCCCAATTAAATATTTACTGAGGAATGATTGGGCTGATAAAAAAAGAAATGGGATGGTGGGAAGGAGCTTTTCTGGTTTTGTAATCCAAGTTAATTAATCCTCTTGATTTGTGGAAGAGCTTCCTTGCTTTTAGTAAGAAACGAGTGTCAGCTTTGAACTTCGGGAGAAAGAAAAAAACCTTTATGAAAAATCAATTCTATTCCCAAAGCATTTGAATGGAGACTCCTGAACTCACTTGGACTGTTCCAGAAGAGAGTCTAAATCTTGTCTATAAGTCATTCTCTTCATAACACTGGACATACAGCTCCCAGGAGTCTCACCTCTTGGACAATGTAAGTAGTGTTAAAGGGCAAGCCAGGATCACGGTGGCACAGTAGGATAAGGGTGGAAGTTAACAGCAAACAAGGGGGTGGCAGGGAGTCAAATACTTACTGGTTTATAAAATCATGTACGCAAGCTGTTTGGGGGACATAGCCCATCCGAAGCATCTTAAAAGATCACAGCACAATCTATACCTCTCAATAGCAGCAGTATTATCAATTATTAGCTACAACTCAGGACATATTCAAGACAAAACAGAAACAAAATTGTATCATAGCTCTCTAAAAGAAATCCTTCTAAGCTGACTGTGGGGGGTGAGAGGCTTCCCCCAAATGAAATATTATTCCTGGAGCGGCTTCCCTTCCTCCAGCAATGGCTCACTTGGTGGGTTGGAAGCACAGTAATAGTGGAGGCACACTGCTAGGACAAACTTTTCATCAAAGGGATTTCAAAATATTCTAAATAACGAAATAATAAAATTTATGTACAGTGGTACCTCAGGTTAAGTACTTAATTCTTTCAGGATGTCTGTTCTTAACCCGAAACTGTTCTTAACCTGAAGCACCACTTTAGCTAATGGGGCCTCCTGCTGCCACCGTGCCGCCGGAGCACAATTTCTGTTCTCATTCTGAAGCAAAGTTCTTAACCCGAGGTACTATTTCTGGGTTAGTGGAGTCTGTAACCTGAAACGTATGTAACCTGAAGCGTATGTAACCCTAGGTACCACTGTACTAGAACTATTTATATCCTGCTTTTTAAGGTGCAAATCCACAATAAACAATATCTACATATAAAAAGTGATCAAGAGCCTTCCCAGAATGCAATTGGACCTGTGATGGCAAACTCTGAGGTAGCCTTTGTCTCTCTTCTTCTGTAATTCTTCACACAGAACTGTTGATGATAAGTGGCTTATGTGTAAATGCCACAGGAAGTCCAACTTCTTCTCCCTACCGCAGTGAGGGAGACCATCTGAGACCTTGGGGGTCTCAAATTTCAGTGCAACGCCAAAATTTGGTGCACTCTCGCCTCTCACACTCCTTTCTAAATAATAGCTGTAGTATCCCCTGTGGCACCCCCACGATTTCGTGCGCAGTGTAACCGCTCACTTCCATAAATCTGTCTCTGCCTACTAGGTGACAACTTTTTCCTGTAGAAAGGCCTTGGCCTATAATATCATCAGTTTTGATGCTGTTTGACACTGACACGTTCCTCTCACCACTATTTAGGGAGTGGGGTTGTACTCTTGGCTCTGTTGCCAGACATGCTGTCAAAGAGATAAGTCTACACATTCCACCTGATGTCTCTTTCTCCCAGTCATGTGGAAGCTTATGAATGAGCTAGTGCTGGCACATAGTGGGGTTTTTTCTTTGAAGAGGAACATGCTAACCTGTGGGCATCTAGAAGTGGGGCCAGTCAGGGTGCCTGATACCAAGGGTGGGGCCAGGAGCAGCCATATAGTTTATGGGTTTTTAATTATTGGATGTGATGGTCTTTGCTATTTGCCGTTGTTTTGATTGGTCTACTGATGATGATGACAACAACGGTAATGATGCTCATAGAATCATTGAAATGTAGAGTTGGAAGGGACCCCAAAGGTCATCTAATTCAATCTCTGCAATGCAGGAACCACAGCTAAAGAATCCTTGAGAGATACCCACCCAGCCTGTGTTTAATAACCTCAAATGAAGGAGATTCCACCATCTTCCAGTGGTTATTGCATTTGTTGTTAGTAGGCAAACTTCCTGGAAATGCAGGATAAAAATAAAATAAAAGAAGGAAATAAAATGTGCAAATAGACCATACACGAGTTAGGAAATGAAGGGGAAGTGTTGAGCTGGTGACCAAAAGAGGAGAGACAGTTCTGAGAGCCTATCCAAAACCTGAATTTGTTGGCTAGCCTATGAGCTGCCTCTTCCAGCTTCCTTTTCCTAGGAGCTGCTATGAAGATGGAGCAGGAAAAATTAGGGAAACTTGGATGGACTTAGAAGATTTTGCAGTCAAAAGCATGGAGGGGGTGAAAACATACTTCTGGTGACAAGGACATAACTTGCCCTCTTTGTGCCACTGTAGCAATCTAACCACACCCCAGCCGCGCAGCAGCAATTCCTCATCCCCACTAAAGTACATTTGGTGGTGTGAGGAGCTATTTTTACAGGCTGTTTTGGTGGGTGGGTGGGGGTGGGATGAGGAGAGCCAGCGATATGCTTTATTTATTTATAAAAATGTTGCATTTTCGGCTCACTTTGGCCTCTCAAAGTAGCGTCAGGCTAAAACCCATCATAAAACAAGAATAGCTTAAGGCAACTTAAAAGCAGTATCCAAGAGAGAAAGAGAGAGAACAGTAGATTTTAGAAAATCTAGCCAGCACTAGACCACAATATCTGTCATAAACAAAAATATTTTATAAGCTAACGATGAAACTGAATACAAAGAGGCTTAAATGGATCTCCTTTGCTAGGAGAAGAATGAACACAGACAAGGTCAATCTCCGTCCCTTGCAGTACAAGATCCTCATATGCTCAGTTGTTATGACCTATTCTAATGGGAGAGGAGAGGTAATTGAACATCCTTGCACATACAATATTTTTTTCCTAGAATAAGGAATCATATGTCAATTTCACAAGATGCACATGGTTGATTATGGTCTTTCTTTTGCCCAAATTCTCTCCTTGCTTTTCTTTGTCCTAGCATGGGGCTCCATCCTGCTACTTCCCTGTGCCTGGGTTTTTTCCCCTTTCAAATTAACGAGGCTTCTTAAAGGGATATCAAGATGGTAGTGGTGACAAGGAAGGGAAGGTAGATTTGTGTGTGCCTTGTATATCTGCCTTGCCAGCACAGCTAGATCCAGTTCAAAATATCAGATTGCCCAAGTGTTTGCTTTATTTATCTCTTTTTTTAAAAAAAATAATGTTAATCAAAGAGACAGGAAAAAGAAATTCTCAATTTTTACGACAGAATCTTGAGACACCTTGATGACTCCTGAACTTGTTAGGTTTTAAATTTGTCTCTTAGTTTTTGCTGAAACTGGCTAACATAGCTACTTCCTTGGAAGCTATCCCTTTTGTGTTTCAATGCACTGGGACTTGAAAATAATAGAAGACTCCCCTTCATGCTTTAAAGAGCTTACAACAAGCACTGAGTGGTTTTAACACAGGGATGGGGAACCTGTGAGGTGTTGCCAGACCTCATCTCCTATCATCTGTGACCATTGGGCATGCCTACTGGGGCTGATGGGAGTTGGGAGTCCCAACCCATCTGGAGGTCCACATGTTCTACAGCCCTGCTTAAATGTCTCCAGATTAAATATTTCCTCCTCCTTTTTCCCAGAGTGTTCTTTTCACTAGAAGTCCAGAAGAAGTCATTTCAATCAAGCTCTTTGGGGTCCTGGCTTGCATTTGGGAAATGGATCCATCATAACAGTACACTCCTCAATATAGTTTCCTCTATAGCTTTGCAATTTGTATTGTGCTTCCCATTGGGAACTGCTTATGCAGCTGTCAGATAAGCCCCTGGGAAGATGGGTTTATGGGCGATACATTGACAGGCTCTCAAGCACTGTGGTAATAGAGGTAACTCAATTATGCTAACAGCTCCGCATCACAGATCATCAACCAGACTTGAGGCACCAGCAGACACCTTTTCATATCTGAATCCGCAGCTGTTCTCTTAGAAAGGGATGCAATTCACTACAGTGACGAGATAAAACTTCCATGCAATTTCACAGGGTGGCATAAAAGTCCTCGTTTAAATCACCACTAGAAATGATCGGGCGAGGCAATAGTTATAAATATTCCTCATGAAAGATTATTTCCATAAAGAAAAATAAGAGTAAAGGAAGTATTCTATCATATCTAGTAGATATATTACTGAGTCTGCATAGTAATTTTCATTTGAAATATTGCCACTTCGTGAATTTTCTTCTTCTTTTATCAACAATCCTGTGTGATAAAATAAAGTACTTATGCAGTATGGGAGTTACTATTGTCAGGTGCCTCTGTTGGAAATCAGCTGTCATGGCTGGTGTCAAGACATCAAAGCAAATAATTTAGAGAACACTCATGAAGTCATGAGAGCAGGGACCCACCCTAAAACCATATAGTAAATTCTAAATAATACGGATACTGTAGAACGGTGTTAGGGAAACTTTTTTTTTCCTGTTTGAGGAATATCTTTCCTTCTGGGCAACCTTTCAGAGGCCACACTTCAGTGCAGTCCGATGACAAACTGGACAAAGCTCTCGCTCTCTCGCTCTCTCTTCCTTGGTACACACTGAGGAGAGCAGGTACACTTGGGCTGGGAGTGTGGTTTAGACAGATAGGGCCTTAGCTCTTCCATTCTTACTGTAGAAGGAAATATAAAATGATCCTAGTCATGGTGACTTTACATCATCATTATTGAAAAAAATATTATTTGGAGATGGTGACACCATTGGAAAAAGATGGTTGGTCAGAACACTTATACCACTTCTACCACCTGTGGTTCTGTCCCCCTTCTCAAAAGTGAGGTTTTCTTTTTTTCCCCTTTGGGGAAGGGTTGGCAGATGGTAGGATAAGGGGAGAGTGCAATTGAGATGGGAGGCTGCTTGTGGTGAGGTGTGCCTTTCTTGGTTTTGCTCCCTGTGATTTAGGAAGAGGTGCTTGCATTAATTGAGTACCACTGCTTCAAAAGTTCATGCGATCTCTTCATTCCTTACAGCAAGACTGGATGGCCTGTGGTCCTCCCGATGTCATTGGACTACAGTCAAGGGCCTTCAGTGTGGTAGCACCTGCTGCTTGGTCCACTCTTCCCCTAGATGCGAGGCAGGAACAAAAGATTATTGTTTCTGGCACATGCTAAAAACTTATTTTCACCCAGGCGGTCCTAGATTAGTTTTTTGTTGGGTCAAACATACTGCTAGTTACAGTGGATATGCAGAAATTATTATATTTCATATTTATTTTATGATAATATGTGTCATCCATTTTTGTGTGTGCATCATTTTGGTGTTTTTTACTGTTAAGTGGTTGAGAATTTTTTTTGGATGAATAAACTCCTTTATTCGCATACCGTTGGCCATGACAACTGGTGCTGATGGGAATTGGAGTTATAGTAATAGGTGGTTCCCCCATACCTGTCTTACTGTGTCTCTGGGTTCCCATGTTTGTGCCTCTCACCCCAAAACTTCAATTGTAAAGTAGATCATCTCAATTCAATAGGAAACTAGGTTAATCTGGTTTTCTCCATGTCACCTATAGTGTAGATGTCAGCAAGACTTTGCATGTCAAAAGATGAATTGGATGACAGTTCCTAGAAATTTATTTGCATATATCAAGTGAAGGCCTGGACACATCTGGCTTGGTAAGGGACTGACAAGAGAATTCTTACAGAGATGCGAATAGTAAGAGAAATACTCAGATTTCACTTGTGTGGGATAAGCACTATGGCGATATCATGTTTAGAGGCAGCTTTAGGGTGGTGCAACCAGTGCAGCGTCACCACGTGCTGAGCTGTAGGGGGCACCACAATAGTGCTGTAGAACAGAGGAAGAGAAGCATGGGGCACCAAATTTTAACACCACACATGGCACTGCTGAAATGTGAGAGCCCAAATTCTGCCACTGCCCTGTTTGGGTCTGGTTCAGTGCAAGGAAGGGGAAACAGACTGGAACAATGTCTCTTACTGGCAGGACAGTGTAATAGCAGGTGCAATAGGTTTCGGGCAAGGGACATTCCCAGCCCAACTAGTTGATGCCAGGAATTGAACCTGGGTCCATCTGCATGCATACTGTACTTGATGCTCTTCTGCTGAGCTACACCCCTTCTTCAGTTGTTCTGACATGTGTTGGTGTGGCAAATAGGCACTGGGAATACCCTGGACAGAAGGTGGGATTTCTCTTTGCTGAATTATTTCCTTCTCCTACCATAATTACTTAGTAGTTGAAATAGCTCCAGCAAATAATTCACTCAAAGCAAACACCAGCTTAGACTGAGGGTTAATTTGGAAAAGGGTTTGAGAAGTGTAAGCTCTCCCTCCCACTGTGCTATGCTTCCAATCCGGTGTATCTCCCACAAATATTCACTCTTATATGTTAAAATTGCAGGTGGTCCTGATAATTGATCTCTCATATCATATTTGGTTGGACCACCAGGAAGGGAGTAAGAGCCATGGAACTCAATAGGATTTACATGTGTGTAAACATGTTAAGGACCACTGTGTGTAAACACAGTTAAGGACCACAGTTGTGTTCTGAAATTATTTGCAAATATCCCCACCCACTTACAGAAACTGCTCAGCATCAAGTCACTTGCAGCCCGAATAATGTTCTTTCATGGTCACGTAGGATTCTGTGGGTGAATAGACAATTAAACTGACAGCTGCAATATTCCATGGCTGCTTTCCTCATCACAAAATGGAAATATCAATTCACAGCCTTCTCTCCTGCTTGTATTCCAATATTTATTCTCCCCCCAGTGATTCTGTGCAAATTTTACTTGCTTTACAAGTCAAAACAGTGTTTTTCCAATTGTCAGCACTACAGGCTCAACCTGCTTTCTGAAAAATCCTGCTGTGTCTGTTCTGTTCTGTTCATGATATGAACAGTAAGACTAGAATCAGAGATTAGCTGTCATTTGAGCTGATATACATTTGAAATGTAGATACAGCCCTACTGTACCGTACCTCCAAATCTTCAAAACAAGTATGTTGTGCTGCCCACTTTCACACTGTTATATTTTCTGTTAAAATTTCAACCCCTGGTGGATATGTTTTCCTGACAAACAGAAAGAAAATAACTCTCTGTGTGTGCACGCGCGCGCGCGCACACACACACACACACACACTATTTCATTTAAGAATCATTTTCTAGAAAACATCCCAAACTGACAATAAAAACATCAACACTAAAAGCATATTTTAAAACAACTTCAAATCCAGTACAAGTACAGACTTGGATAAAAACATCCAGTTAGAAGGCTTATTAGAAAAGGGTCGCCTTCAATAAGTACTGGGGGGAAACACAGAATATGATGCCTGTCTGCTATGTAATATGAAAAGGAGCTGCCTGTTAGTTCCACCCCTCCATTCCCATTGCCTTCTCTGCATTGAAGAGTCTGGTGTGGTGTAGCTTCTGTAGTATTGGGTCTTCTTGTGCAATGTAAACCTCTGGAAAACTGGGGTTCTGCACCATGTTAGGAGCCTATATGAGTAGAAGCAGGCTCCCCGCTTCAGACAGTAACAGGGATGAGAGGTAGATCTAGCAGGTTCATCCCTACAGCCCAGATTAGGGCAGGGGGCCACACATGAACAGCATTCATGACATCTCCAGAGACTGAGTCTATGGCCTGAAAACTACCATTATCCCTGAATCACATGATTGTTATCTGTCAACCCTAAGAAAAGAAGTTTACTGTTAAAACAACAGAACTACAAGGGGGGAAAGTAGGGAAGGGAAAAGCACTAGCTGAATTAGCCTTTTCCTTCCTTTCTCAAACCACAACAGCTCCCCGAAGACCAAAAGAACCAAACAACCTGCACTGGTTTGTGGGGGATTGGTTTTTTGACCGATAGATCACTTGACTCCCATCAAAGCTGCTTCATACTTCAGAGTCAACAGAGTTGTCAAGGCTGCAATGACGGATGTTTTTGCCATGACCAGTTAAAAAGCAGAAGTAAATAAGGTATTTGCAGGTCTGTTATGCATGATTTATCTTCTCCTTGTGCTGGCTGAGAACACTGGGTCCCACAATGTGTATTATTTATGAATGGGTGTGGCAAAGATCAGAACCCAAAAACCTGTTCTGCTTTTACCACAGATGCCGCAAGAAGACAAAGCATTCCTCGGAGAGGTCTCTGTCAGTGTGGTGCACCTGATGCCTGGTGGAGGAATTAACAGGTCAACAATACGTACAGAGTCAGCCAAAGGAAAATAAATTAAAAAAGAGAGAAAGAAAAGCTGGGCAATAAATGTCACCCAAATTCATGTGCTATGTGCAGTCTTGCCAGCGTGAGTACAACTTTGCTGCTGTGCTGTCAGCAGAAATTATGTTCTGCCTGTATTGCTGGGTCACATGGCAAGGATTTTCCTTGTTACACAGTGGCATGGGAGAGTTGCTCTCTGTCACCTTCCATCTGACATTTTATAGGGATTAAGAAAATAAGTCAGAAAGGAAAACATATTATATATTGTTTTCCCTCTGCAGCTGACTACCAGTAATCTTAAAAGTCAACAAATGTCAGATTTCAATTTGTTGTTCACTGAATTACTGCAATCCCTCAGAGCTTTGTTTCTCTAATTCATTCATGTAACGTTACTGGGAAGCACCGTTTCGCCTTACTCTGCCTAAGTGTTTGTGCTGTGCATCTATGCATACACACATCTGATTGGGTGTGCACCCACATCATGCACGCTCTGAAATGAGTCGGTGGTCTGCACCCAGTACTGCCTCCACAACATCCTTCCTCCTTTGACCTAAGATGGAGGAATGTACTTTGAGGCAGAAGGGGAGACAATGATCTTTCCCTGGTAGTAGGAAGATACTCCATTGGAATGTAGCAGTGCTCTCATCTGTGACCTCCTCACCTTTTATCTGATTCCTAGAGTGGCTTTCTTCAACTTGGGGAAGGAAGAAGTAGAGTCAACAGTTTTGATGATAATGAGATTGTTTTTAGTTAATAGCAAACCAATGGAAATTAATTGACTTGAGTTAGTTACACCCATTATTTTCAATGTGTCTACTTTGAGTAGGGCTGACACAGGATGCTACCTAATATAAGCAGCATGTTGCTCACCATAAATTGTGTTGACCTCAACTCTGCTTGCAGGAATTTTAGGAGCAGTGTTCACTGATGAGAGAAACATACTCCTCTTCTCACAAGGCCCAAAGGGTTTGCATTGGGTCTGCTCTTGAAGGGAGGTTTAATTTTATGTTTTTGTAATGTTTAATTTTATGTTTTTGTAATTTTTATTGTTTTTTGTTTGTATTGTTTTATTTGTTGTTGTTTTTTAAGGTGTTATTTTGTTCTTAAGGGGAGGGTTCAGGGCTGCTGGGGAGTAGGTCCCAGCCAACAAAATGGCTGGGGCATGTTCTACAGGGGGGGATGCACTGGGACAACCGATCTCAGTGATCAAAGGTAGGAGGAGGAGTTACGCTAAGACCAGACCATGTCATTACAGAGGAGGCAGGTTTAGTCATTGTCTGAGGACTATCCCTGCCTCTGGGTCTGGTCCTGACCGGATGGATACTAGAATCAGCAAGGGATACCCACATGACTTGAAAGTGTTGCTGTGCAATGCCAGGTCAATGATTCATAAGACCACTGCCATCCATGACTTGATCATGGATGGAGGACTTGACCTGGCATGTGTAACAGAGACTTGGTTGGATGAAGCAGATGGGCCTGTCCTTGCCGCTGCTTGTCCACCAGGTTTCTCTTACGCACAGCAACCCAGGTCATGTGGGCGGGGAGGGGGGATTGCAGTGATTTTTAGGAAGTCATTAGTTTGCACCAGGCGTCCTATTGGGAAGACCCAATTTTCCGAGTGCATGTTCTGGAAGTTGGGCAATAGGGGCAGTACAGGATTCCTTTTGGTGTACTGACCTCCCCGCTGCACCAAGGATTCCCTGCCCGAGCTGCTTCAGGTCGTGGCGGATGTTCTCCTGGAGACACCTAGCTTGGTTGTCCTAGGGGATTTTAACATCCATGCCGACACGACCTTACAAGGGGCCGCTCGCCGAGACCATATAACACCGGTCCTGAAAGACCTACATTGGCTCCCAGTACGTTTCTGAGCACAATTCAAAGTGTTGGTGCTGACCTTTAAAGCCCTAAACAGCCTCGGTCCAGTATATCTGAAGGAGCGTCTCCTCCCCCATCATTCTGCCCGGACACTGAGGTCCAGCTCCGAGGGCCTTCTGGCGGTTCCCTCACTGCGAGAGGCCAAGATACAGGGAACCAGGCAGCGGGCCTTCTCGGTATTGGCGCCCTCCCTGTGGAACGCCCTCCCATCAGATGTCAAAGCGATAAACATCTACCTGACATTCAGAAGACATCTGAAGGCAGCCCTGTTCAGGGAAGTTTTTAATATGTGACATTTTAGTGTATCTTTCATCTTTGTTGGAAGCCGCACAGAGTCCCTGGGGAGACCCAGCCAGATGGGCGGGGAACAAATAATAAATTATTATTATTATTATTATTATTATTATTATTATTATTATTATTAATGTTGGACAGTGGGACCACACAATGCCCCCTTTCTGGTTTGTCTTTTTATGGCATGATGGATCACCTATTCCTGCCATCAGGTGTCAATATAGGTAAGACTGGGCGCTTTGGGATTGGGTAGATTTTTTTCGTCTATTTTCCTGTTTGTCTGTGAATACTGGGCATTTTATATATACATTATACTGCACTTGGAGGGGCGATTGCACTATTGACAAGGGTGGCTGTCAGCATACATCTGTATCAAGAGACAATGGAAGAGTGTGTCATTGGGCATAAAGTCAAACCTCTGGAGAGTTACAGCATCTGCTGTGGCTGTTGAGACATGTTTTATTGCAGATGAGGCAAATGAAGGCATCCAGTTTTGCTGCTGCATATGCATCATGGTGTTTCTTCTTTTTGACAGGGGTGATGTCTGCTTAAATAGGTTGGTGACATAGGGCAGGGGGGGGGAAGCACCAGGAGAGTCACAGGTGAGTGTCCTCTGTAGGGACAGAGGACAAATTTAATTCAGTTCACATTTAAAAGTGATTAAACCTTATTTGGATTTACCTAATTTGCCCTTCCTGAAACAATATGCAAACCAAAATGCAGCCATCCTTCGAGAGTCACACTTCTCTGAATTTTGCAATGGAGTTTTCCCAGCAAGTAATGTGTACAGACATACATTCCCTGGATCATGGCTTCCATTATTGCTGTGGAGCTCTTAAAGCAGGAAAGAACCCATCTTTGAGCTTAAATAGATTAAACTTTGCAAATAAAACTTTCAAGAAACTACAGGGTGGACTTCAACACAGTACTAGATAGAACTGCTGCAAATCTGCTTGGTAATGGAAAATAAATTTGTGGTAGTAATTGCCCAGTTACCTGTATCTTGCCTTTTTCTTTCAGGCATGGAAGTCACCTACACTTCCATGTTTCCAACACACTGATTAAGTACTAAGGAGCAGCTATTGTCTTTTGCACTTACAAAAGAGAAGGATTATTTTCTGATTTATCTTCTTAACCCACATTTGTAAACACATTTAAAGTGTACCTTTTTTTACGTGTATAAGACGCCCCTATGTATAAGAAGCCCCTTATTTGGGGGGACTCAGATTTAAGAAAATGGAGGGAGATCTACACGTGTATAAGATGCCCCCAAGTTTTGGGCATCATTTTTTAGGGGAAAAAACTAGTGTTATACAAAGAAAAATACGGTACATGCCAATGAATGTGATATGGGACAAAGTTTATAAATGTCACTGGCTACTGTTTCTTAGGGATGGCTTCTGTAGATGTTATCCCTATGTGGGGGTGGAGGAGGGAACCACAATGTTGTTTACTCCAGAAATCAGTGCAAATTGAATTATGAGAGATGGCATCGCTTTAAGATTGTTCATTAGGCCACATCTACTGAGCAAACTAGTGTTGATCATGGATTGCCCTTGATTTCACTTTGTGGTGTAACACTGAGAAAATCAACCACAGAAGATATTATCAGAATTTGGGTTTTCACTTAGCCGTAAGTGAACATGTAAAGGCTAAGAATTTAAACTTTAAAAGGCTTTACATGTATTAGAAAGCTCCTTTCTGTCAAATTGGTTCTCTTTATGCTTACTTGTTGGCTTCTATAAGAGGGCTATCATGGATTGCACACCTGCATATAAATATATACACACACCTTCACATATAAATTGCATGAAGGGGGAATCACAGGATGCTCCCTGGATGTTCACACATTGGCATGGCCATGTGTACTGAAGGAGATGATGACAGGATTACAACTAGTATGAGGGTTCCTACTTCTGTGTTCAGGAAGCCTATGTGTAAGCAACAGGTTACACAAAAACATCCAGACACCTCAGACATCTATGCAATCAGCAGTCCAAATCCCATGGAAGCCTAAAGGGGAGTCATCGATAGACTTATTCCATTCACTTGTTCAAGTCGACTCATGCACATATAGGGGTTGTCCCAGCAGCAAGTCCAGAGTAGGGCTGGATTAATCTGTAAATGTTGGTTTCTCTCAACTTCATTTCATAGTTTTAAATGCAGTGCATTTTATTTTTTCAGTGCTGGAAAATTATCAGCATTTTGGCATGTTTTTGCAAGAAGTTCCCCCCTAATTATATGTAATTTTGCATGAAATGTTCCCTAATAGAGTGCATTTTTGTATGCAATTGTCACAAATATATACCTATTGATGCATGCTTTCTCCTAATATATACATTGTTGTACGCATTTCTTTTTTATCAAACTGCACCGCAGAATCTGCTGCAAATTTTGAAGCATACCTGTGTTTCGGTTTCCCCAACATTTATGGAAGTGTAAATTAGGTAGGTTCTTATTAACCCAATTTTCTCCCTCCCCCTAGGCCAACGGCAGTAGCAAGATCACAAAATATTCCTTTCTTTTTTTCCAGCAGAATAATTTTCTGAAGGCATGGTAGCAGCTAAATCCAAACACCCTAGACCCAAGTCTAAGACTTTTCTTTATCTTTCTCTGCACTTGTTGAATGCTTGGTGAGAAGGAGAACAGCTGCTTGCCCTTAGGAAGCCTGGAGCCTCTAACACAAGCTTCCAGAGGCCCTACAGCAACCCAACAGCCAGATCCTTATTCGCAAGGCAAGAAGGAGGACAAGGAGGTAAAGACAGCAGTTCCTCTGAGCCCACCTATAGCTTTCCTTGTTTATGTGGAGAGTGAAAGTAATGAAAGCTGGAAAAACACTAACAGAACAATCCACAGATTCATTTATTTGTAACAGTGCAATCCTATTTCCAGTAGGGTGTCCACGTTAAGCCTGTTGCAGCAAAAACAACACAGAATCTTATAGTACCTTAAAGATGAACACGTTTTATACCATAAGCTTTCATGGCTGATTAAAAAGATATATAAAAGAGCAATCTTATGCTTCCATACTCTGAAGTCAATCCCACTGTGTGTTCAACAGAGTTAACTCACAGGAAAGTGTTCACAAACTTAAAGCCTATTCCATTTAAAGGGGGTTTTTTTATTTATAGACCATCAGGTATAAATGTTTTCTACATACAGTATTATCATGTGGAGTACATGCCAATGTTCCTATCAAAAAGATGCAAAGCTCAGGTACTTGACAACTGACATGCCGATGCTACAGGCATGTGAACCAGTGGAGGATGGTCCATTAGGGCAAATAGGGGATTGTCTCACCAACGCCAGCCTGCTCTTAGTCAGCCCCAACCTGCTTGCCTTCTTAGTTACAACCAGTGAGGGATGGGCCATGGCTCAGTGGTAGATCATTTGCTTTTCATGCAGAGGCCCCAGATTCAATGCCTGGCACCTCCAGGTAGAGGATCTGCAATCCTATAGAGATGCTACCAGCCAGTGTAGACAATAATGAGTTAGATAGGCTACTAGTCTGACTAAGGATAAGGCAGTTTCCTATGTTCCAGTCAGGGCATTGCTCTACCTGCCATTGGCTTTAGCTCCATTTAGTCTTGGTCTCCCTGCCTTCCACTCCACCAGTTCCAACGGTCCCAAGTCCCCATTGTTGTGGGTTGGTGAACAACTTATATAGAACAATGTCCTTCCCAGGTTTCGGTCAGGTTAAAATTTACCTACATTCCAAACTGAGAGTTCTTCTTTGGCTCTGATGGAAGAAAACAAATGAATATCAAACCCTCTCAAACAGAAAAAAGTATTTCTTATGTGAGAAGTCTTTGGGGACAAAACTGCTGCATCCCAGATCCACTTTTTGCTGTCAAATAATTGCCAATTGCAGGGATGTCAAACAATTACAAAGCAAAACACACTCGCTTTCCTTAAAGGACTGTATACCTCCTCAACCCCCCCCCCCACTCCATTTTGCTTTCCAAAGAAAGATAACACAGCCGAGATTGTGTTTATTCTCCAACTACTTTTAGTACTATAAATATTTTACTCTCCACTTGCATCTGTTCGATAGTCTAAAGAGTTAAACTCCCCGAAGAACTGTTAATGCATCCAAAAGCTTTTCTGTGTCTCTCCCCCACATGCCTTCCATTATTTAATGAATTTCAAAAGTCTAGTGGCCACCACCAGCTAGAATGGTAGGAACAGAGAAATTCCAGAATGGTATACAGGAAACATTGCCAACTCTTCAAAAAATAGCAGAGAGGAGGCACTGGCAGTAAAGGCAGTGAGCTGGCCATCTGCTTAGTTAAAAAAAAATAAAATTGGTTGAAAGAAGAGCAGAGGAGCAGCACTTCAGCTAAACAGAGCAATAAAACCAACAGGGAGAGGAGCATTGCAAACAGAGATAAAATGAGAGTCAATCAATTGTCAGTTTATCTGGCAATGCAGAGCACATGCAGATAGTGCCTCAAGGAATGGCTCACACATGCATGCTCATCCACAGATGACCTAATATTAGAATACTTTTTATAGGAAAATATCCAGTTGAGAATTATTGCAGTAGATAACAAAGGATCTGTGGCAGTTGATGAGCACAGTGTTATAAATGCTTATATGAACTCACTCAGAATTCAGGAACTGAATACACTGTTTCCACTGAGGCCTCATCCACACTTTGACTTGCCCATGCCAAGAAAGCACAGCAGTTCTCCATTTGTCCTATGCTTTCTAGACACAGGTCTGAGCAATTTTGCTTTTGCCTCCCCACTTTCCCCCAGAAAAAAACCACACTTTAGCGCTAAATTGGAACAAACGACAATCTGATTCAGCACAAAACCATGGGTTTTCCCAGGGGGGAGGAATGTGTGGCTCAGTCAGGAGGCATAAGACACAAAATCCAACTGCAGGGGTGGGGAATCAGCATCACAATGTTTATTTATATTCTCTTAACTTCAAGCAAATACTTACCATTTCATTAACTTACTGTACAGGAAGTTACAACCCTTCCAGACTGGTGTTTTATTGTAGGTGCATTCTGCAACATCTTAGCACAGTGATGGCCAAACTTGGCCTTCCAGCTGTTTTGGGAATACAATTCCAATCATAATTGACCACTGGTCCTATTAGCTAGGAATGATGGGAGTTGTAGTCCCAAAACAGCTGGAGGGCCAAGTTTGGCCATCACTGTCTTGGCACAACAACAGTGCATCAGTGGTGGATATATACTGCTTTAAGATTGTACTGCGTTGCTTCTCCAGTGCTACCACATTATTGCTGTCTGGAGGTGCCTATAAGGGCAAAAAATAAACCAGAACATCTGTGATATTTTAAACAAAAAAATGGGATTTCAGGAGGACGAGCTGGGATTTGCACTGATTGGACTGCCCCAAAACCTTTTCAGGCACAAACACTATTAAAAGCTGGATGGCATGTGACTGCCCCAATAGCGTCAAGAGCACAAATCATTCATGTAACCTCAGACTACTCCTCCTAACTAGAGAACATGAGGATAAATGCAAGAAGTTGACCTGCGAAATACAGAAGACTGCAGTATTTTTTAATCTTTAATATATTGATGAAGTCCTGCCGAGACCACACATCTCCGTATGTGATACTCCAATTTGATCTCAGTGGGCTGGAACAGTTATGACTGCATGAGCTACTGCTTCATATTAAAGAAGGGTAACCAACAGTTTTGCTTTTAAGAACTCACTTTGGCTCCATTTAGCTTGTGGTTTGTCCTTGGATGCCCTTTCCCTGCCTCTTAAGTTGTTCTGATTTATACAGACACATCCTTGGTCGCTCCAGAGCAAGCACTGGATGATGAATGTTACAAATCTGCTGCATCACATTAACGGGAAATGTATCATTGGCTGATCAGAAGTTAATGAAACAATTCACCAAATACCAACACTTCTCAGTTTAGTTTAGTTTTTTTTATTATTATTCACATTTCATTACATTGAAGTTTTCTAAATTCACAAACTTCTAAAAGAGAAACATTGGGTTTGAGTGAAGTGATGGTGTTCAAAAGGCTTAATGTGCTACTAGTATTGATTTGAAGCAGCTATGCTTCACAATAAAGAACTTGAGAGTGAAGATCATATGCATATTCATCAAGATGCACAATGAATGTACAGTGCTGTGCATATAATCATAAGAATATAAGATGAGCCTGATTGGATCAGGCCAAAGGCCAATCTAGTCCAGCATCCTGTTCTAACAATGAGAAACCAGATGCTGATGGGAAACTAGCAAACAGATCTGAGTGTCTTTTCCCCACTTGTAATTTCCAACAAGTGATATTCAGAGGCATAGTATCTCTTATAGTGGAGGTAAAGCATGGCCATCATTGCTAATGAGCATGCCTATCATTGATAGCCTTTATCCTCCATGAATCTGTCTAATCCTTTTCTAAGAGCCCTCCAAATTGATGGCCATCACTAAATCTTGTGGAACATGTGTTTGCCATGGTATTTGAGAGTCAGCGTGTGTAGTGGTTGGGATGCTGAATTTGTGCTTTAAATACTTGTGCTCAAATCCTTCTTTGGCCACAAATCCCATTAAGTAGCCTTGGGGCACTCAGTATATCTCAGCCTAACCTATGCCAACAGGATAGTTGTGAAATTTAACCAGGAGAACCTATGTATGCTCTCTGAACTGAAATAATGAGAGGTCAGATTCAAATACATATTGCCTAGAGAATGCAGAAAGTGCAATCACAATATTCCTTTTCCTCAAGGCCTCTTGGAAATTATACATAATATCAGAGATATTATGTGGACAATATATCTATATTCCCCTAGGCTTGTTGGGGATTTTGTACATTGACTGAAAAATGTGCACACTTCCTTCTTGTATATCCATTCTCCATGAGGCCTGGGAAATGTGCACAATGGCCAGCCAGTATAATTGCATCTCGAGGCCCCAAGACCCACCCCCAAAATAAATACACACAGACACTTATATTAGTTTAATTTTTTGGGCAACAATTTTGGCCACAACTTTATTGAAATACAATCACGTGAGCGGTATTGGCTTAGGCATTGACTCCCCACTATAACTGGCTCCACCTCTCAGGATGATTGTCAAATGGGGTAAACCAAATGAGGGAGCTAGGTTGATGAGGACCAACCAACTCACCCCGGTGTTCCTGTGGTCCTGGCATGGCCCTAGCACCTCAAGCGGAGTTCGGACAAGATCCAGGACCCCCAGATTCCTTTAACGGAACACCCAGTTCCTGGAGGGGCAGGTGATGGCCACACCTCCCCTCGCCACAATCCAACTGAGCCAATGCCTAACCGCCACCTTACAAGTTGTGACAATTTGCTAAGGGGTAGGTGAAAACCAAATGGCTAAAGCCAATCTGCCAAATGGAAAAATTCCTACCCAGCCCCTGTTCCAAAACAGGTGACCCAAACGAAAGCAAGGCCAAGCGACTCTAACTAAACTAGGGAGGGTAGGCAAGTGTTCAACAGTGCGAAGCAAGTGCCCCTCCTTGCATCACACTGCTGTTTTTAAAGACCCTGGGATCACGCCACCCACTGGCTATTGGCTAAAATCACCTGGTGTGATCCCAGGGGAATGGTCAGGACTTCTTGCTCCTCCCCCCCATTTTAACCCTATCAGGTGAGCTCTTGGGTCCAGCGCGCAACCAGGACCCTCTGTTATGAGGATCCCATCTATCATCATCTTCATCTTCACAATGTATTATTTGCCTTCTAAGCCACCATAACAAGATGATTTAACATAAAATAATTAAAAACAGTTTAAAACACAAAATTAACAAATATATTTAAAACAAGACTAAAACCACTAAAAGTGGACACCCATGGTAAAGACTCATTTATCCAGCTGTTGAAAAAAAAAGTATTCTATTATGCACGTTAACCACTCAGCCACATACCTCTTAACATATACACATGTCTTGCTGGAAAAATTATTGTAAGTATGATGGATCTTGGGGCAGATGACAGAACATTCAGATTCAAAATCCAACATGATGAATCCAACGTGAAATATTTATCTGGAATTCTAGGGTCTGGTAGACTGAAAAAAATTGCAGAATGGTAAATCTGGATCCAACCCAATATAACTTGATTTTCACAACCACCTTGATATATTCACATACATGCTTGCCGAGGATGTGAGAGACTGCTTTCTTAGTGCCCCTCGCAGACTTTGAAACTCTGTCCCTAGAGAAGCTAGACTGGCTCCCTCCTTGCTGTCCTTCTGCCAGCAGGTGAAGACTTGTTCCAACAGGCTTTTGGGAATTGATTGCTTTTAATCAAAGGGCTGGAACCATGCTGTTTTTATTGTAATTATCTGTATGTTAATTCTATCAGTGTTTAATTTAAGGTTACCAGACATCCCTGTTTCCCAGGGACAGTCCCCTGATTTACAAATCAGTCCCCATACAAAATCCATCGAAGTTGAAAAGTGTCCCCAGATTTATTGAAAAAAATCTGGTAACCTTGGTTTTAATTGTATTTTCATAACTGAATTTTCTGTCTTCACCTGTTCTTGTTTTTATCTGCAAGCCACTTAGAGTCCCATCAAATAATATTTCAAAAGATCTGACTTTGCTTAAAATATTGTCAAAAGTATAAGCCATGGTAGAAAGACTGAGCATACTGCACTAAGTAACAACAGAGTATAGATGTAATGACAGAAGGAAGGTGACTTAAACAAAAATGTACTTGACATCACCTTTGTGCACTTTCAAAGACTGGAATGTTTTCAGTTATCCATTCCAATAAACCTTTCCCACTAGGGGTCATGGTTGTTTTCACAGTTTGTCTTCCTTCACAGACAGTTTCTTTTCTCTAGAAGTCTGGTGTTCTGTATGGAACAACTCCAGCTGAAGGAGGTTCACAATGAAAGCACTGATCCTGAAGAAATAGAAAGCAGATGTGGTAGCTAAAGAGATTTCCAGCTGTCCTGTGGCTCCATAGGCAGAAGTACAGATACAGATACAGTTCGTACAAAACTCTTAAGGATCAGAAAATGCATTTAAATCCATCACAACTGGCCACACCAAGCCACTTATTTTCCACTCTTCATCCTTCCCACTATGATCTGATTCTTTAAACCAGATTTTTGTACTATAAATGCTATGAAGTGTTATGGACATAGTGGTTGATAAGGATCATAGCAGGGTTTCCCCTTCGAAATCATGAAACTGAGTTGGCATGTAAGGTTTCATATGGTTCTATGATCTCTAGACAGTGTATCCCTTCCTTCCATCCACCTTCCTGGAGTTCAGAACCACAAGACCTGAGCCCAGCAGAGTATAAAACACCCAGAGTCCGCAACAGAAGGATGAGGCAGGTGTGGCTACATTGCAACTCCACCAAAGAAACGACAGTACAAAGGAAACAGGAAACCAGTAAACGTCACATCCCGTCTCCCTTTCCCGTGGGAATCCAACAGTATCTGGACTATGGAATGAAAACATAGTCCTGTGACTACCAGCAGCTGCTCAGTGAAGGAAACAGAAACCAACAGCCACAAGAGCACTCTTCTTTCCTGTGATTTTCAGCAACTGGTATTTAGAAGCATCACTGCCTCTGACCATGGAGACTAATGGCAGCTATTGATAACCTTACCATCCATGAATTTGTCTAATACTGTTGTTCAGCCATCTAAGTTGGTGGCTGTTGCTGCATCCTGTGGGGGCGAGTTCTGTGGTTTAACTATACATTGCATGAAGAGGTACTGTCAGAAGTGCATGCAGGAGCCAGGCCCTGTGACCAGTAGGGCTTTGCAGGACTGGGGCCTTCTTCAGTTTGTTCTGGAGAGGCAAGGCGTGACCACATAGGTGAGGCCGCTTGGTAACTCACTGCACCTGGTGGCAAGAGCCGGGAAGGGATATAAGGTTAGTGTTTCCCTTCGGCTCTTTGCCATAGCAACATGTTTCCTGCCTTGCTGCATTTGGCTTCTTGCTTCTCGATCCTCAGACCCTTGACTTCATGACTCCTTTCTTCTTGACCCTCGGACCCTTGACTTCATGACTCCCTGCTTCCTGACCTTCAGACCCCCTGGCTTCTGGACTCTCGTTCCTGCTCTCTCCCCATCTTTCTCCCGGTCCCGACATCCTCAGCCGGGACTTTGATCACCCGTAGACTAGACCATGACAGCTACTTTCTTTTATTTGTCCTGAATTTTCCAACATTCAGCTTCACTGGATGTCTACAAGTTCCAGTTTTACAAGGGAGAAAAAAAATGCAATGCCTTTCATAATTTCATAAGCACCTCTTATTTGCATTTTCTCTAAACTGAAAAATCCCAGACGCGGCAACCTTTCCTCATAGGGGAGTTGCCACTTGGCCATTTTGCCATTTTGGTTGCCCTCTGTTTCACTTCACTCCCAAAATGGGTCTTTTTTCTTAAAGTATTTTAACCATAACATTGCCTTGTCCTAAAACATTGATTCTCTCTCCTCTCCATCTCCTATTTGCAGATAATCCCACCTAAAAAAAAAAAAAAGCCAATTGTGTAGATTTGTTGCATGGCATCAGAGCCATCAGGGAAAAACCATGCTCTCCCTGTCATTGACCATGGTAAGCAGCAATGACTAATGCAAGGCATTGTGGGAAGCTCATTCATTAGTCTGAGGCGCTTGTAACAGAGCACAAACTGTTAACAAATCCTTTGGCAAAATGTTCTGGCACCTCTCATTTGTGGGGCCACATCTGACAGCACAAGAACAAAGGAGGTTCGCATTGCGTGTTCATGGGCTTGCCCAGACAAGTGCAATGCTTTTGATCCTAAATGGTTTAAATAAAGCAAGATAAATCATAGGTGACTTATTTAACTTCCGTGGTCACTGAAGTATGCAGAACTCACAGAAAAGACTATATGTTGCATACTAAACATTTGCTAACTACAGCTGCCAGCAATTATAGACCCCTTTTCAACCTAAACACACACTGGCATAACAAATTGAAAAACAAACAAGTGTACCATTTTCCCAACTGGCCACCAGAGACTTGAATACATAAATTACTCCCCACCCCCCTAAAATGTCATTACAGCATGAAAGGGCAGAGTGGTGCATTTTAATTAATTTCTAAAGGACACATTGTCTTGGCTTCCCCTCTCTCCTGCATCATTAATTTTGAAGCCTATACTATCTGAGATGTCTAATTAGCATTTCTTTGCATACACATCATTGCGACTGTGGCATCACACAGACAGCCATCTCTGGGGATTCAAATGCTCCCAAAGGCATCTGTAACTCTGAACAAGGAGTTTCCTGTATCACAAACTCGCCAAGCAGAATCCGTTCATGAGATGGGTCTTCCCTGTATTGTCTGGTGAAGGCAACCTGGCTTAATTTGTGCTTACTATACTTGATCATGTCCACATTTATAAGTCTGACGACTTTCCTATGCCTGGTTTTCTATATTTTGCATAATATTCCCTCAAAGCTCCTGCATCAATTTCCCATTTCAACAACTTAATTCAATCTGGGGCCATAAAAATGTAATTGTTAATGGCAGAAATCACAGCTCCCCTATTCCCCAAAGGTCCATTCATTTCCACAAACCTCATCGAACACACAGCTTATTGGCCTTCATTGTCCATTATCCCAGTGCTTGGAGAAAACTTCTGCTTTGGGTAATGTTGATGAATAATGAAGATAGCTCCTAGAAGACTTTCTTATGAAGTGCAGCAAGAAGGATTTATTGCTGAAATCCATTTGCCAAGTGGAAAGCAAGTGAATATCAAAGGACTCTTAGGACTATCTATTTTCCATGCAAGTTGGATACTATGTACCTAAGCGAGCACCATGGGACAGATTTATGACTGTGCTTGAGCTATTAAATTGTCTGGAACCAGATATTTAGGGAGATGGTCCCCCATCCCACCTCACATCAACTCTGATGTGGCGGTTGGAATAAACATAGGAATAGCAAATCTTTTGGGTTCTCTCCATTTCTCATTTTTCCCATTCATAAGTTCAATTCTCCACATTTCCACATCAGCCTTTCTAAAAGATCAATTTCTTGCTAAGTGCAAAACAAACATTATGTGGCACTTTGTAAGAAAATTGACTCAGTGGATGAGGAATTTGCAAAGGAATTTAAGAATGAGAGAGAAATTTCATTCATTTAAAGGCAAATCTACCTAATTTGACCTTTCAGAAACAATATGATCAATTCAATTCTTTATTTATACGGCTATTAGCCCATAAAGTATTTACGAACATAAAAGCACAGAAGCATAAAGACCAATATATCTAACAACAGAAGGTGAACACCACGATGCAAGGGTGGGTCATTGAGCAGTGACAAATAACAGCTTGGGGCCCGGAAAGATCCAAGGGACGGTTCACAGAAAAAGGAAAACTGGAGATGACATCCGTCATGCACTCTCATCATAACTGTCCGATTAGTTTTTGAGGAATATGTAAACCAAAGCACAGCCATCTTTTGAAATTCATTTTCTGATTTTTCATTGTAGTTCTCCAGTCAAGTAATGTGCACAAGAAATGCATATCTGAGTGGATATGTGCAGATTTGCATTGCAATGGAGGAAAATGCATACAAAAATGCATGCAAAAAATGCATTAAAATGCTGTGAATACTTTTTTTATTACTATTAAAGCAAATCAATGTGGAAATGTGAAGAACTTAAGAATGGAAGAATGAGAAGCTAAGAGAAACCGTAATTGACAGATGTGCCCTTCCCTAACTGCTGGTCACTGAGCAAAAATGTCACTGTGTTTCTCTGGTTATTTCTGTTGCTTCTGAAGACTTTTTCACACAAATTGTTATTTTCAGCCCCATTCTGCAGTGGAGTGTTGCTTTTTAGAAAAGTACTGGCCCAATGCAGTATCATATCAATGAATAGCAAACTCATTCTCCAAGTGTAAATTGTTATGTAGCCAAAACAGCACCATCCATTTACAAGAGGAGGCTTTTGGAAGCTTGGACAAACCACCAGGGCTACATAGTAAAAAACAAAAAAGCCTTTGGGAGGGAACCTTAAGTGGAAGAGAGAAAACCCCAACCACCTTCATAAGGACAGAGCATGCTAATTGACTATGCCAGGATGCGAACTTGAATAAAATAAAATATTGGGGGGGGCAGGTAAGCCCCGCCACACATAATCACAAGACGCAATACACACTCACCATTTGAATTGCAATGCCCATCAACTTTGAGGGGCCCAGTCCCTTACATATTTTATAGGAGGCGAAGGAACCTCAGCCCCTAGGAACTGGCTCCAATGGACTGTGGGATGTTGAATAAATACTGGAGGTGAGAAACTGCAATAACTCTCACTGTAGTGAACCCTTTTCTCTCTGTGGTGACTCCTAGAACCAGGCGTGGCTTAAGGGTATTAGAACAGAAAGCACAGAGACAGAAAGCACAGATCAGCCAACGCAGGGGTGATGTAGAATAGGAGGCACTGAGGGAGTGGGACTTGGAGTAACACCGTTATCTAAGACAGACTGCATTCCTTCTTCTCTCTCTGTAAATATTTAATAAACCACCTTGGGGTTTTTTTTGCTTCTTGGCATCCCACCATGGGAGAGAGGATTCCCTGAAGCCTTGACATGAGGTGCAGTTCACCATGCTGGTGTCAGGTGAAGGCAAACCTCTTTGAGAAGGCTTTTGGGGAGTGATGAGAGATACTAAGCATTTTAATGTCTGAAACTGCTACTGTTTTTTTACTGGTAACTTAAGTCTGCATTTTTGTTTTATGCTTTTTTAATTGTAATGTTTCATTCTGGTACTCAGCGATGCCACCCTGTGAAGCTGGGATGGAGGGGTGGATTATAAATATGCCTGATAAAGAAATACCTGGTATAGTAGAATAGAGTGGAATATTCTGGAAAAGGGCAGGGGTGGCTGGCTGGAATTCTGAACAGAAGCTCTCCACACTGTAACATTTTGTGACCGGTCCCAGTTGCGGAAAACATGAACTATCAGACTATAAAATAACCTTGGAAGCAAATTATCTGTCTCTTCCCTTGACATGGGCCTTAGTGATACAAACCTAATAGGAGATGTTTCACTCTGAATGTTTCATCACATCAACGATCACATTCCATTTTTTTGAACAAAGGCAAGAGAAAGAGATGGGAGATACACAAAAATGCACACAAAAATTATACTCCAACTTCACACAAATGGCTGATAAAGGTTTTTTATTAAGTGACTTGACTGGATGTGACAATGATGAAACTGCAGAATGGATAGTCTGGGTATTAGTGTGAACTTGATTGACTGGTGCAATGCCTGAAAATGATTGCCAACTCAGGAGAAATTTAGATAAACAAGAGTAAGGTTAATGATCTGTGAAAGGCATTGATAGACAATCCAAATTAAAAAAAAATGCATCAAAAGGAAACGATCAATGCTCACCATATGTTATTCGCTGGACTTAAGCCTCAATTAGATCATAATGGTTCCATGCAACTAGCACAGTGTTCAAACACTGCAGTTTTCTGACAAAGTGATGCTTTACTCAACAGTCTAAAAAAATATTGAAGTATTTTGAGTCAGCTGACAAAGTCTTTGAAAGCTTCTAATTTTCAAATGCTGGGTGAATTGACATGGTGCAATTCCTCAACAGTCTACCCTTTCTGTATTTAGAGCAGTGAAATAGAACTTTACAGTGGAGAACAGGACAGCAGGATAATGCTGTAGGGAGTCAGTTCATTCCCAGCTCAGTCTGATGTAGCCATCAAAGGTTTCACATGGTGTATTTAAAGCCATTGTTTAATTTAGCACAATTCCCTGTTTTACAGCATGCGATATGGGAGAGAAATCTCATCCACTGACTCCTTTCACTTTTACACACACACACATAATCTGCTAAACAGTTGCTGCTGGTGGGGATGGGGGGGGGAGCAACAGGGCCAGGACTGTGCTGCTTACACCGTAATTCAAGCACTACGCTTATGAGAAACGCTGAGGAATATCCGGTTTGGGCCAGATTCACACCATGCATGTAAAGCACTATGATGCTCCTTTAAACAGACATGGCTTCCCCCAAATAATTTTGGGAGATGTCGTTTCTTTTTCTCGACCCCCCTAATAATATTTATTAAGTTTTCCATTTTAACAATCCAATAAAAACCACATTAAAAACATTCCAAATTATAAAATAACCAAACAGTCCAAATGTTATGCCAAATTATAAATTTTGGTTGGCTTCCCATGCTCTGAGGTTGGGGAGTGATGATCATCTCACATTTATGCTGCTTCTCCAGGTAGTCCCAATAAATCAATCTGATGTTAATCCTTCATTTATTTTTAACAGCCTCTGAGTTCATCTGGCAAGCAAGTTCAACCAATACAGTATATTTCTGTGTGGGTGTTTATTTTCTTTTTTCCTTCTTCTTTATATTCTTTGTACTCAGATTCTCTCCATGGCTTTTCACTTTCGCTTCCTCATGCCTGTGATTATCCACTGTGACATGTCCCAAAATGGAGGAAATCTGGCTTTTTCCAATTGCACCAGGCATATGTCTAAACTTCTTTCTTTTATCTCATTCCAAAAGAAATAAGCCTGTACTTTAGCAAGAAACCATAATTTCCTTCTTCTAGTCTTAACAATTCATTGAAGGTAATTGCAAATTCATAAATCATTTCCACACAGTTAATAATTAGACCAAAATTATATCAATAATACAATACTCTACAGTCCCACTTGAGTACATAAACAATCCAGCAGTCAGTCCTTCCAGAGAGATTTGCCAGGTAAGATAGCATATACAAAGTATATCTGAAGGAAACAAAGGAGGTTCACCTCCCTTCGGTTCTGACATACCAGTCCCATACTGATGGTAATCCGCTCTTCCACTTGAATCCTTTGGCACCCCAGTGGCTGAATCAGTTAGCAGCATAGTTTATCTCCCCTCGCTCAGAGCATGCCCATTAATTAAGTCCAAATTTTCATCTTAAAAAACAGGTATTTGTTGCTCACGGCAGCAACTTTGAAGAGTTGCCAAAGAGATGCATGGTGCTTTGCACCCAGCGCCCCCTGCCCCCTCATTCCTTCCGGATTGGGGCAGGTGTTGGGTAATCTGCGGGTGAAGCTGCCCCCCTGGGAGATGTCATTTCTTAAGGGTGCTGACAATGCCAAGGTTGCAGGTTCGATCCCCATAAGGGACAGCTGCATATTATTGCATTGCAGGGGGTTGGACTAGATTTGTGTTTCCCAAACTTGGCTCTGTGTTTGGACTACAACTCCCATCATCCTTGGCTGACAAGACCAAAAACATCTGGAGACCCAAGGTTGGAAAACACTGGACCAGATGATTGTCAGGATCCCTTCCAACTCTATGATTCTTTGAGGAGAACCCTATTCCCCTCCCAAAGCTACATTTCCCACTGTTCCCTGGGAACAGTGGGATTGGTAAATAACTACCACTGCTGAATATTTTCTCTAATATAAACACATAATTTAATTTACTGAGTAACAGAGAGCAGAGTGGGGATTATGATCAAAGATGAACAAGCCCCAAAGCTTTTCTAAGCAATGCTTGGGGGAACAGATTTAGCAAATTCCCAAGAAATTACAGAAACATCCATTTGTCAATCATAACTGACTGATTTCTCAGGGTCAGACACTCTAATTTTTAAGATGTATGCCAGTATACCCTCCTGCCTATAACAGTAGAATAACACTCTGGCAGTACCTATAATGACCTTTGTCATTACGCTGCACTAGCACAGCCATCAATACTCTCCACTGTAAGCATTTATTTCCTGGAATGTCAAGACTTTCCCTCTGGCTATAAATTAGCTGATTTGTTATATTTAAGACATTTCTAAACTGCTCTTCAAAAACATTTATCCCAGGGAAGTTTACAATGCAAATATATCCAAGTGCTATATTTAAGCTGGAGAAGGCAAATAAAAATGAAGAACAGCTCACATCTAGAATTCAAGTCCATCCCAGAGCAAAACAAAAGAAGTCAGCCAAGCAAACGAAGACGTCAATAAACGGCAAACTATTCTCAGCAAGAGTGGAAATGCTAGCATTTATAATCCTCACTTGGTTAGGTAAAAGAGATAGGTAAACATTCACAATGCAGGCCTAGGTCTGCTGGGTTGAGTGAGTTGATGTGATGGCCTGGGAATCCGATTCAGAGGCTGAACCGGAGGAATCCCAGCCTGCACAGGAGTCCCCGCCTCCATGCCCGGCTGAAATGGGGCAGGGCCTTGATTCTGAAGCGCCTGCACCTGTGCTGGATCCTCAGGAGCAGGCACCAGGTGAATCCACTCTGGCTCCAGAGGTGGTTGAGGACTCAGTGCCTACAGGTGAGTCTCCCCCTGGGCCCAGTAACCCTTCAGCCTCTCCTGAACTGCAGAGGCTCAGGGCAGAGAGGCGAAGGGAACTGGTTTCTCCCAGGAGGAGTGCTCGCCTTAAGGCCAGGAGAGGCGGGTCTCCTGGGGGCCGGGACCGCCCCTGGCCTCAGAGAAGATAAAGGCCAGTCAGCCCGGTCCCAGGTTGCGGAAGCAACGTCGTTGTTGAGTACCTGTTCCTGCTCGGACCCAGACCTGACCCTCCAGTGTTCCTGTCCCCGCCCGGCTTCCTGCTTTGGACCTCGCCCCGCTCCTTGTGAACTGTTTCCAGGCTAGTGACCCAGGACCGGACTTTGACTACGCCACTGGGTTCCCAGCTCAGCCCAGCTACAGCAGCATCAGTCCCAACTCCAGATAAACTGGGGCTAAGCCAGCTGAGCACAGACTGGCAAAATTTACATTAGCCTAAGCCCAGAAAAATTGGCATTCTGGGGAAGTAGTGGGGGCAGGCTGCTCCTTTCATCACACCTGCCTATTCACATGCATCACCTGCATCGGGCTAGCATGTTGTAGGTGCAATGGGAGCATTTATATGAGCCAATGCCATGCTGACTTTGAGAACGTGCAAAGGCAGCCTGAAATGCTTATGTATCCTGTTCATTTTATTTGAACCGCAGGATCTTTCAAACTACGAAAAAACGCCATGAGCGTTCACAACCAGTTATCCTAACAAACATTCTTCTATTAGCTTTTCACCTCCTCTTTTGAATTTAGTTTAAAAATTCCAAGCAGGTTTCAATTCTCCGGGCCACCATCTTTATTATAATACTGCTGTGCGATTCCTTTCTGCAGCAACCATATTTTAATGTAATAAACTCAATTAAACTTGCATACACAGGTTTTACTTTGCAGCCAGCGTTGTGCTAAGACTTGCAAATGTTCCATTTAAAGCTGTCATAATTATTTTATACCACTTATTTATTCATTATTCAGGCCCAGCTGGGCCAAAATCATTAAGGCTGTACTGCCTCAATAATGGGGAGTTTAGCACTTAATGACCCTATTTCAAAGCTCTGCAGAAACACTCATAGGACAACACAGAGGCTCCCTTAGAATGTTTATAGGCTTTCTCCATTAACCTGGGGCATCTATATATGTAGAACAAAGATATATACGCATAGATTTTTTTAAAAAAAGTAATGCATGCAAAGAGCTTTTTTTGAAATAAGATGATGGTAAAAATCTAAAGGTACCCCTGACCATTAGGTCCAGTTGCGGACGACTCTGGGGTTGCAGCGCTCATCTCGCTTTACTGGCTGAGGGATCCGGTGTACAGCTTCCAGGTCATGTGGCCAGCATGACTAAGCCGCTTCTGGCGAACCAGAACAGCACACAGAAACACCGTTTACCTTCCTGCTGGAGTGATACCTATTTATCTACTTGCACTGTCGAACTGCTAGGTGGGCAGGAGCAGGAGCAGGGACCGAGCAATAGGAGCTCACCCCATTGCGGGGATTCGAACCGCTAACCTTCTGATCGGCAAGACCTAGGCTCTGTGGTTTAGATCACAGCACTACCTGCGTCCCCTGATGATGGTGGATCTCTATACAGCAGCTTTCAATAAAATATCACAAGATCTTGTGTGCTCCAAGAGATCTCGCAAGATCTTGCCTGGTGAGATCTTGCCTGGTGCTGACACATGACCCAGGAAAGAGGCTTTGGGAGGAGAGGCAGCACCTACCCACTTCACCTCAGGCACAGAAATGGGGCAGACTGCTACTGTTCCTAGCCAGAGGTATAGGAAGGGGGGTGCGGAGGTGGTGGACCACCCCAGGTGTAAATGCTGAGGGGTGTGACATTCGGCGCACCACCAGCCCGTGACTCCCAAGCCTACCCTGAGCCGTTGATGGGGACGACGACAAAATAAATCCACACTGGGTTCCACCTGACCTTGCTATGCCTCTGCTCCTAGCCATATGTGCAGATAACCAGGATTAAACCTGGGACCATTTGCAGGCGAAACAGATGCTCTGGCACTAAGCTATGGCCATTCCTCCTGTCACTGGCAAACATGTAAAAAATGCTTCCCTCCCTGCTGTCTGCATTCTTGGATGAAGAACTGAAGGCGGGGGGAAATCAATTGTGTCCAAGGGTACCATCTTGGTGTTCCCAAGTATAGAATATTGGATGTCAACAAGAAACACTTTTTGTTTGGCTCACATTTAGAAATCACAAGTAGAAAGGACAATTTATGGGACAAAAACAGCACAGCTATTTTTCAAAATATTTTTTAAGAGAATGATTTAAAAAATGACCTTTAAGTGCATTTTGCTATAATATTACCATGTATCCACAATCCACTGCTCTACAATAAATTAATATCAGGATAAATCAATCAATTCCTTTCTGTCACCTCCCACCCAAAATGCACATAAAAGTAATGTTGTCAATCACAATCCATTCTGTCATTCTCCTTGTCTTTAACAGCTTTTAAATCCATTAACACAGGACTGATTCATTCATACCATGCTCTGGAAAATGTTAATTATTTTGTCAAGAAAAGAACATTACAGAATCAATTAGTCTATACTTTAATTTCCCTGGTAACTTAAAAAAAAGCACAATTCTTAAAAATTAGATCCTCCTTCCAAAACATATACTGCAAATTTTACTTCTCTCAAACTCCAAAATGAAAATTTTAACTTCTCTTTTGCTCCAAGGGAGGCATTATTTGACTAAAATGATGGATCACCAAATGTAATTGGGCTCCAGCTCCCACCAGCCCCAGGCAGCATGGCCAATGGTCAGGAATAATGGTAGGCCAACATCTGATGAGCCACAGGTTTCTCCACCCTGTACAGCCCAAAGTTGATCCTCTCAAGTTGTAGTGTGCAATTTGTGTTGCAGTGTATAGGAGTGGTGGATATGTATGAATACTCTCATCCGGTATTTTCCATTTTGCTGCAATCGGTTTATTTCCCCCAGTTCTTTCTTCCATTTAATTGTCCACTGATGACAAAATATACATTTTTATGTACCCCATGATGTATAATAGGTACACATGTCTTAGTCATCAGCTGAAATTTACAAACCAATTATAATCGCCCCTGTGTGCTCCCTTTAAAGTTAATGAGTTTCCAGAGGAATGAGGCAGGTAAGGACATGGCTGAGCTGAAAGGGGCTTGTAGGAACCATTGATCAGCTGATTGATGGTACCTGCAAAGTGCTGTGTATCTAGTTTCCCAGGCTCCAACAATCAGTAGGTCATTCAAGCTGGTGAAGTCAGATACACTAGGCTTCAGAAGACCCAACAATCAGCTGTTTCTCTGGTGTTGTGAAGGACCCATGCACAGTGCTTCGCATGGGCTATGCCTTTGCCCATATGGTTTTATTTTAAGACACGCAGCCAAAAATGGGACACTTGATGTCCTCATAACATCAGATGATTGATAGATAACTGGCCCTACCCACCTGTTAAAACATGGCCTGTGAAGGATGGGGGAGATAATGGTCTCGCCCACTGGCCAGATCCGTTTTCCCATCTCTGATTTAGGGAATGGATGGTCAAAAAAAGATCAGTCAAATCCAGATTGTGTTCTCCACTTTTACAAAGAAGCTCAAACTTTAAGAATCATAGATGAAGTCCATAGGTGACAAAATTTATCAACTTCTTTCCTTTGGAAATGAACAATCAAAATTGCACTCTACTTGATTTTTTTTAAAAAAAATGACAGTAAGAAGCTGATTGAGGCTTCAATCCTAACCCCATTTACCTGGGAGGAGCGATCCTCACTGAATTCAATGGGACTCATTTCTGAGTAGACATGGTTAGGATTGCAAACTTGGTGCATACAGGCTGCTTCTAACAATGTACAGCATGCAAGATTTCAGAAAAACAGCAATGAGGCACCTTTTGGGAAAGTTGCAATTATACACTAATGTATCGTCTTCATTTGAAATTCCTGTTGTAGCAGGTTGGACTAGATGATCCTCAGAGTCCCTTCCAACTCTACAAGCAGATGGTTCTATAATGTAATTGCAACAACTTGCCTTGTAAACAACTTCAGAAAAAGCCTTCATGGCAAGAGTCTATGCTATGATGGGGGTCAAATGGGCAGATGGAAGGAAATCTGCTTGATAGTCCACAGATTCCTCAGACATCCCTTTCAAGTGGTGCTGAGCAAAGTAGGAGCCCCCAATTATAGTTGGAAGTGAACACAACTAAAAGTACACAAATGCACTTTTATTGTTGTTGAAATCCACAATAAATGCAGCAAATGTGGTTTTGTGTAGCCTCATAACAGGAAGCACAAGAAAGATCCCTACATGTCACTTAAGTCCACATGCATTGGGAAAAACACAGGGAGATATGTCATTTTGACTTTTCATTTCAGGTGCAAATGGTCCTAATGTCATGTCCCCAAAAGCAGAGCTTCTCCTTCAGAGGACATCTTCCTGTTGTTGTTGTTGTTTAGTCGTTTAGTCGTGTCCGACTCTTCGTGACCCCATGGACCAGAGAACGCCAGGCACCTCTGTCCTCCACTGCCTCCCGCAGTTTGGTCAAACTCATGCTGGTAACCTCGAAAACACTATCCAACCATCATCACTGAAAAGATGAACAGTGTGAAATGTTACAAAAAGAAAATGGATTTTTAAACAAAAAACCTCTCCTTATGAAAATGAGCAGTGGGCTATTTCCGCTTTTATTGGAAATGGAAGAAGGTCAAATGAAATGCTTGTAAAGACGGCCAAGGATCTGAGCCAGGCAGCAAAGCTCTGCTACGGCCCCATCAATATTCCAACTCCTACGGAGTACGCCGACCTGCCATCAGTTTAAAGTCACTGTCCCATGCTGACATTTCTCTTGCAAACTCCGTGCTGCTTCCTCATCCGCTGTAATTTAGCATGACAGCTTTTGTCTCCAACCTAACTGGAAATTTATAGCAGCTTAGAAACCCAGGCCTAGAGATGCCTGGGAAATGTGCTCCCCTCCCATCTTCAGAGACTTGTTCATATGCGATAACATTTAATGCAGTTAAGCACGATTGTGTCTATTTGTTCGCAGAGTCAGCCCCCCACCTTCTCTCTGGAGAAGGAAGAAGGGGAGGGAGGTTTTCACTCTTTCTTTCTGAAACTACTCAAATTTGGAAAACAACCATCAACTATAAATGATAGAAGTTTAAATGTGTTGGGGAGGGGGTTCTTTCCAGAATATAGCTGAAATCCTATAACCATTTATCTGGGGGCAAGACCCATTGATTTCAGTGGCCTGGCTCACTCATCATGCTAAGCCAGTCTAGGGCTTAGGAGATCTTTCACCATCCTCATTGTGCTGTGCTAAGCCAGGGTCTGCTTCAGTGTGTCATCCAAAACTGGGCTTGTGGTTTAGGTCTCCTGGACAAACCATGAGCTGTAATCCATTGGACAAATCTTGGTTACAGCTCATGGTTATTCTGGAGAGAGCCATGAGCTTGGGTTTGGACAAAATACTAAGCCAAATCATTGCTTAGCTCAGCAGCACAATGAGGAGGTGAAAACCTCCCTCCCCTTCTTCCTCCTCCAGAGAGAAGGTGGGGAGCTGACTCTGCGAACAAATAGACAACAAGAAAGGAGTAAAGAAAACCACAATCTTCTTTCCAGGAGTCCACACACATTTTTGCGGCCCTGCTGCCATGGTTTGGCTTATCGTGATATGCAAACCAAGCCAGTTAGACTTACTTCTGAATAGACATGCATAGGTTTGTGCTCTAAGGGGCACAATACAGACCTATTGAGCATCATTTATATATACTAATGTCTTCCTAAGAGATGTAAATGAGGATGCAAGTGGCTTTTGTTAATCTTAGGTGATTAGAAAGGAAAAGGAGAAGCACCTGCTCATGCAGACTAATGGTCAAGCAATGAGTTATTGAGTTGATGGGAGAGCCAACTACATGGACAAATTTGTCCAGTGACTATTGCACCATCTTAATGACGTATGAATTGTGAATCAGCATGCCTGATTTTTAAGCATGTACATTCCTGATGGATGGTTTATAGCAATTATGATTTATTTGATGTGAATCTAATTGAGACACACTAAACTCTTTGCAGACTTAGAATAAAATAGCTCCAGTATTCATTCATGACCCTAGCTCTATCTACCAGTCATAAATTCAGTATCGATTCAAGTCATTTGAGTGGCAAAAGGATTCATTTTACACCTCATCCATCACTAACAGCTTCCAAACCACCAACTCCTTTTAGTAGTTATACTTACAAAATAAAACTCTGACAAGTCTAATAAAGATATAATCAATTGGCTATCCTGGAAGCAAAGGATGTTTATATCTTCCAGACAGAGTGATCTTTTATCCGAAACAACAAATATAAAAACAACAAAAATGACTCACTATTTTTCAAATAATAATTGAAACTGGGAGACTGCAAACAGTATAAATATTACTTTATTGCTTTGTTTACCTATAATGAATTACAAAAACTTCACTAAAAGCAAACTGAAAGAAAGAAAATTGTGGGACTCTGGAGCCCAATGAAAAATAGCCATTATGGGTTTTCACACAAGACCTCTAACTCAGATACTTGTGTCAATACATTCATTGCCCAAACTTTCCTTAGCTAAAGCAAAGCTTTGTTATCCTTCTTTTTCCCAAATGAAACTCTGAACAACAAAGTCTGTTCTTTCTGAAAGGACTTGGTTATTAAATAGATCACACAAACATTCCAGCCATTTGACTTTGCTTCCATGTGGCTGTGCCCCAGCCCCGTAAAAAGGACAAAGGTAGCACAGAATGAGGAAGCAGTGTTGGGGGAAAGAGTGGGGACCAGTTGGGCTTGGCTGTACAAACCTTGCCTTCCTCTCTTGACAGGAGTGGAGGAAATTCCTGCTTCCTTGGCCAGGGCTAGTTCTACCATTAGGCAGAGTTAGGTGGCTACCCCTGGTATATGCTAGTGGTTGGGGAATGCTGGTGAGGGGTTTCCATACCCTCCAACTTTTTGCGAGGGCAAATCGGGACACACACACACCCCTCCTGCACTATGCCACCACCACAGCCCTACTGCTGCCTTATCTTTGCCAGCTCATGGCCTAGCAACCTGAGGCCCCCTTAGAGCATGCACTATATGGCAGCCACATAGGGACATTCTAGGGGAGAATCTCAGTGCCAACAGCACGCCTGTCTCTCACTCTCTCTGCCACTGCAGCCTTCGTCTCTATGCCACGGCCTCCATCTCCATGCCACTGCCACTGCTGTCACCATACTTCCAGAGGCTACTGCCACTCTTCTAGAAGCTGGCACTTTTGGAAGTGCAGCAGCAGTGATGGAAGAGAAATTGGGACATCTGGGATTGCGATTGAAAGCCAGGGCAGTTTCTGTCAATCCAGAATGTCCCACTCAAAATGGGATACTTGTCTGGTATAGGTTTCCTGTATTCACACCCGAAGCTAGTCTGCTATGTCCCATTACCATTGGTGAAACAAGATTCTGCATGCCCCATTGGCTTCTGATCTTGGACTTGTGGGATATCACCTCAGAAAGCAAAATGTCTTAGATGGATCCTGGCCCTGGAGCAGCTTGCCATCAGAAAGTCCAGGGCAGAATGCATCCCTCAAGCAGTAGAGAGAGCAAGGGCTAGGAGCACAAAACCCTAAGCCCACTACTCACCTTCCACAATCCTTTGGGCTGGAGCTCAAGAAAACAACCTGCAACAGAAGGTGCACAGCAAATTGTCTCCTTCGATGCTAGACGAAGTGACCTTAAAGAGACATTGACTCTTTCTTCTTCTTTTTCTTGGGACTGCGATGAAGGGGAGAATCGAGTAACACCTGAGCAGCATTTATTCAGAGTCTGGTGTTTTATCAGATGCACGAGATTTCATATCACCCCTGAAATATTCAGTGTCTCTCACATGACAGCTAGCACTTAAGAGTGTCGGACCCAGGTTAAAATCCCATCTCAGCCATGAAACTCACTGTGTAGCCTTGGGCCAGTCATTGCTTCTCAGCCTAACCTACCTCACAGGGTTGTTGTGGGGATTAAATGAGGAGGGGGGAGCCATGTACCTTGAGCTCCTTGGAAAAATGGGTGGAATATAAATGAAACAAACAAACAAATAATAATAAATACTATGTTGTTCTGGACTTCTTAAACAATAAAAAGACTTCTGTTTTCCCATGCTGATTGTTTGGCTTCCTATTTCTCCACTCGCAGCCTCCTTTACAAATTAAGCCCGCCATGTTGTCAACTGGCTGCAGTCCCATTATAAATGCTTACTGGCACGCATCAAGTTCTTAGCTTGCCCCTGACTGATTTGTATTATACTGATTGATTTGTACCATCCACCCAGGACCTGCAGTGATGTTTCCCGTCATCCCATTATTGGGCTTGGCCTGCTAGATGATGATGCATGAAAAAGGCTTCTGGAGACTGTGATGGGATTTGGCTGACAAGTAAAAATACATTTACCACCCCAGGCATTTAAATGAGTAAGACTGCCAGGTTTGGTATTTAGTATTTGTATATTGTTGTTCTTATTGATAGTTTTAATTAAAGTATTGTTTTAAAAATTGTTGTATATGTTGTTGCCAGTGATAGACTTGTGCTATTCTGTAGTAATCTAAACATCCAGAGAATTACTTTTGGTTAGCTAGACATTTAATTTTAGCAATTTACTAAGAATTGCTTGTCTACCTGCAAGTAATCTGATACGGGCACATGTCAAATAAATATTTGGGGTGAAACCAGTCATCCTTCCAGATGAAGTGTATATTGAGCAATTGCCCTGATTTCTTTTCACAAAATATGTACCGGGTTTATATATCACCAATATGTTGTTATCACACATTTTCCACTGTAGTTGTCCATCGCTTTTTTAATCTCAAAATTTCTGTTTTTATGTAGATTTGTTATGCAATAGTGGTATTTAGTCATTGTATCTCTGGTTCAGCTGGGGGAGGGGGCTTATACAGGGGTAGCCCTGCTGAGCTGGTAACTTGCTGGTTGAGCTGGAGAACTTCCACATCCTAATTTGCTTACTCCAACAGATCTAGGATTAGGATTTCACCTTTTACTATCTTTGTTTTTGGAATTGTTTCATGGCTGTGGTATAAATGCTATTAATAAATAGAAATAATACTGCTTAGAAATGTAAAAAAGAGAGCAGAAATAAACAATATTTAGTACAGTTATATATTATTTCTCTACTAGAAAATACATCACAAATATAATCTGTCAGAAATTAATTTTGCTTTTAGTAAAAAAAATCCCCATTACAGACTTATTTATTAAATTCCAAGAGATAAAATATGCAACACCATGAAGTGGTAAAAAACAATCAGAAAAATGAAAGTGTTATCTATGAGAGGTTAAAATAAACCTTTTCAAACGAGAGGTTACCAGTTGACATTGTGTATATGAAACAGAACGTACTGAAATGCTGTCCCTGGAAAACTCTTTCATGAATCATAATTGAGGTGTTTGGTTTTAACAGATGACAAATACATCCTTTTGTGTGTTTTATTCCATCTGTGTACAGGTTAGGAAGGTGGGCAAGCTATTTTCTTTTGTGCAGCTCCCATTCATTTCAAAGGGGCCTTGCAGGAGACCTCAGTGGATAGTGTCCAACCATGTCATGGTGTTGGGATCAGCTAAGACTAGCTAGGGATCAATTAAATCTAGCTTAGCCCTGACACCTGGTTTTGGTGCCAAGACTCAAATGATATTCCACCATGTAGCTAATCTTGCTTTTGCTGATATTGTTTCAAGCCTTATTTCTTGCCAAAATAATTCCTGGCTCTCTTTCTTTTTTTTTAAAAAAAGAATAAAAATCATAGCAGCAGCTATGAAACTGGCCTGCTGTTTCATGTTTTCCTCTGAAAACACAGAAAGAGGCCAGGTTAGATTATTTCCACATGATTTCAGTATTCCATTCAGAAGGTCACTGCGATCTTCAGACCTGTTCTGTTGGCAGCAAAATGGATGTGGTTCATGCCAGCTAAGCAGCTTTAAAAACATTTCCATTACTTCCCATGGTATTCCCAGGGCTTCTATTTCCAGTTGTCAAAGATATATTGCTTCCCACTTGTCTGGCAAAAGACATTATGGAAAGATCTGCATCAAGTTTTCATTTGCTGTCTCATAAGACTGTAGCCAACCTGCTCCTTTCCTCTCAGTACTCACCAGTGACTCCCTAAGTCTGCCTACTCCACAGATAAATCGCTAATGTCTTCGGAAACCCAGTAAAACTTGTGGATTTTCTTTATTTGTAGGAAATCCACAAGTTTTACTGGGCTTCAGGGGAAGTTATCTAATTGCAGTCTCCTTGATCTGAAGGAGGCAAATTGGAAATGCAGGTTACATGGACCACAGTCATTTGAAAAGATATCCTTTGGATAAATTGGAAATCAGTCTTGACTGAAGACTCCCAGTAATAGATACAACAGGGTTCCAATTTGCTGCAAAAGCATATCTGATTCTTGAGTTAGCTGAATATTGATGCTTAGTTATTAATTATTAACTCATTATGGGAATGAAATAATGTCAAAGGCCTTTCTAATGCCTTTTTAATAAAATAAAAAGATAAGCAGTACATAATAATTTGGGATGGCAGAGAAGGCCTTCTTAAAGTGTCTTATTCTCAGAATGTGTAATGCCTCACAAAGGGTGAGATCTGCTTAGCCTCCTCCTTCACTGTTTTTCTTCAGCTGAAGCTCTCCTGTTTCGGCAAACACTTCATTTGTCATGCACATGCTTTTAATGCAATACATCTTTGTTTCGGAATATTCTTCATTGTTTTCCTTTCTATGCTGTGGTTTTATTTCTTTGAGGGAAAATGTTCTGATGGAACCACCCAGACTGATGCAAGGACATTGGCAAACATGTTTCCTAACTAAATACAGGCGACTCCCCACTTACACAGGGATTACGTCCCGGGCCCCATGTGCATAAGTGAAATGTGCGTAATTGGGAGGCACCCTGAAGAGTCCTTGTGCCTCATGAGGAGACCCTTCCCAGAGCCCAAGGAGGACATCCTCTTCAGGCTCTGAGGATGGTCTTCTCACAATATGGAGGTGCAGTAGGACTTTGTTGAGGCTGCTCATCTGATGTGAAGGAAAACTTCTTCAAGTCAGCTAAGCAACTCGACAAACCCCCACTGAGCTGACCCCTGCAGCCCAAAGAGGATGTCTTACACTGCCATAGGTGATTAATGAATAACTTCACCAATGCCACAAACTATAAGCTGTTCTTTGTTACGTTAAAAAAAAATGAAATTTGTGTAAAGGTCATAATTTGTATTTTTTGAAAGGATTCTCTATCCTTTATCAAAGTTACAATGGAAGGCTAGAGAAATATGACATTTTGTCTGGACTTCAGTTTGAAAAAGCTTTATACACCTTTGCCAACCAAAAGAATAGTAACTGGCAAACCTGGAACATTGGATTGAAGAATCAAAAAGGAAATTTCACGCAGTGACAACAATGCTCCAAACAGCTGAATTCATACCACTAAAACAGGCACATCCAACTCTCAGGAGACTATGGACTACTCACATTATAAAAATACAAGCTGTGATCTACCCATTGTTATTGACAGGCAATGTTGTTGAGCTTTTTAGGAGAGTCAAGGCTATTGAGCTCTTATTTTGGGGGGAGGGGAGAATACGTCACACAATCTACCACAATCTACCATAGACGTTCTGCGATCTGCCAGTAGATCATGATCTACCTGTTGGACATGCCTGCACTAAAAGACTGGAAAGATCCATGGTACAGGCCTTAGTATGTGCCTCAGCAATGTCGCAGGCTCCATTTTAGAAAAAGCAAAAGAAAAAAAGAAAAAAGGAGGCATTGGCCTAAAATCGTAAAATAAACTGTTTATGGGGAAAGCTTAGTATGTCAAACCATCTTCCAAAATATATATAATTTCACCTCACATTCTTCTGTGGGACCTTTCTGAGAAATGCCACCAACCCTATCCAAATTTTCAATGTTTCTTCTGTATTTCTAAAGTTGTTGCCACCTGAATCAAACCCTCAGAAATCAAAATCACTTTTGCTTAGTATGAAATACTATGATGATTAGAGCTCAGCCAAAATTTCTCTGGAGACATTTTTTTGGGGGGGAGAAAGATGATGATTTTCTAAACCCCTCTCTTAAAAAAATCTGAAAGCCACCATGAAGCATTTTCTGTAAATACTCTTTGTGTGTTTGGTGGCCAACATTCCCCCACCCCACAATGCCCTAGTACAAGGTCAAAGGCAATGTGGACTGCCAATGCAGTGACTTTTCCAATCATTTGTAGTAGGGAGGGAGAAGAATCATGGGGCTGGTGAAGAAAAAGGCTGCTGCCATTGCCAAATGGTGGTCCCACCTCCAAGTGAGAGTTGAATAACTGCTCTGAATGATCCTCCTCCAATTCCTCTGTCCATAAATTGAGTGGAGAATACATCATACAGACAACTGTGGGAAATACAAGGATATCACAGTACTTGGATTAAAACAACCAAATAATGTAGAGCAATGAAGACCTATGCTATCTGGTGAAATTGGCACGATTTTTGCCCGAGGCACACTGTAACTGGAATGAGCGGAAGCAAACCACATTCTTCTATAAGCGATGTTTTTGGATTATGTAGAAACCTGCCTTAGTTAATAGGATTTCACTAGATGATCTCAAGGCCCCATCCATCCTACAATATTGAAATTGTTCAACTGATATCTGCAGAATTAGAATGCTTGCTTGTGGAAGGGAACAAACCAGGTTTCTTTATCCATATGAGAATGTATAGATCCTATAGATCCAAGAAACATAACAACCACTTCAAAACTTCTGACATACTTAAAGTTTCCTTTACTTTGCCCCTTACTTTCTTTTGTTCTCTTTAACATATGACCCCACAACAGGAAGTGTCCCCAGGCCTATAGATAAAAGATTTATGAGGCTATTCATTCAAATCACATTTGCAAGTTCCACCTTTGAACTAGACTACAGATCATCAATTTCTTTAGTAAAAAAAAAAGATAAACCTTACCTTCCAGCTTCTTTTTTAAAACAACCAAGGGATCTCATCATTTATGATACTGTATTTCAAAGTGGGAAGATCATAGATATGTTTCTTTTGCCACACGTCCACCCTTTGTAAACCACACTTGGGATGAACACACACAGTACACACATACACACACACACACACACACACACACACACAGCACTCAATTACTACAAGCATGAACTGAATAACTAAAAAAAAATTAACTATCACAAAATACAGTGATTGCCACAAAAGTAACTGACTTTCAGAAACTATTAGACAAACTAATGGAAGGTAGTTCTATCACCATCTATTATCCATGATAATTAAATGGAAATTTCATATTAAGAAAAACAAAATAATGCGTCTTTTTGAAACAAAAAAATTCCTTCCAGTAGCACCTTAAAGACCAACTAAGTTAGTTCTTGGTATGAGAAGGAATTTTTTTGTTTTGACTATGGCAGACCAACACGGCTACCCGTCTTTTTGAAATAACCCTTAAAATCAGATGCAGGGGAAAAGGTCACAGGCAATAGCTGTTGCCATCATGCCCTGCTGATAAGCTTTCCAAAAGTGTCTAGAAGATCATTGTTCACTTGATGAACCCTTGTTTTGACAAAACATGAACTTTCTTCCAACAAATTCATGTTTTCTGCTATAAGAGGGAGAATATTATTGATGAAGAAAACCTGATTGCCAATCCCATAGCATGCAACACAGAAACAAAATAGAAGCCTCATGCAGAATAAAGTGCATTTAGTGTCATTTCTAAGGAGAGACTTCTAAGAAGGGAAATCGGACATTTGCGGTACACCTATGTGACTTACACATATTTCAAAATCAAACATGCCATTTAATTTTAAAAGTAAAATCAAAATCATATTTTAAAACACTTGTATTTTTCAAATATGCTATAATACATGGCTGTTTCGTACTTCCTTTCCTTTCCTCAGGCATGCAAGAAAAATAAGAGGGAGAGGAGACAACAAATGAGAGCAGCTATTCAAGATCAGGCATGAGCACCAGAATCCCAGCTGACATCTTACTTCCCTCCCTCCCAAGCCCTACACCAATATACACCACAGGGGGGGGGGGCGGGGGGATTTTAAAATATGAACCATGGAATGCATCCCACCATTATCAGATTCTGCTTCTTTGTACCATCTGGTTGAAAAACTAATGTTCTTCCTTTATACACAAACATTTTTAGGGTACAGAAGTATTAGCTCTGAACAGAATTAGAAGTCATTTAAGGAATATTTATTGCAAATACTAAAATCTTTTTTAAGTAAAACCCTGTTTCCATTTTCCTCCACTATTAGCTACCGCCTTGTGATTAATAACCCCCCCCCCAAAGCGGAAGGACGTGTGGATCCAGAATTGGCCCCCACAGTCACTTACAGACTCACTGTTAAAACCATGTTTATGGAAGACAATCTTACTTGGCTATGAGTGCTCGCCAAAGAAGAAGAAGAATACATTCATGTTTCCTTCCTCTTTCCCAAGCAAATAAGTATTCCAGCTTGATTCCACCGTCATTGTTTCTGTTGCAAAGGCACCGTGTGGCCCATTTGTGGAGTGTAATTTAACAATGTTGCCTACAAATCGAACTTTCCCCATTTGTGGTTTTCAAAACAGCGATTTTCCTTCATTATATATCACTGCAGTTGCAGTACAAGCTTCCTTTCTGCCCACCCCTGGGAATATTTACTGACCAGCAGGAAATTACACAAAAATATGTATGTACACCATGCACGGAGCTAATGACTTAGGTAGGTAATGGATACTCAGGCTACACTGTGCCTTTCAGCCATTTCAAATGCAGCATCTCTGTACAACAAACCTGTGGGGTGCTGTTCCAAAAGAAGGCGGTTCATAATATAAAGTGGTCTGCATTTGGTAGGCCACTTTGGTAGGTCAGTATTACAGGCAAGCGGCACTGGGGAATTCTGCAGTGACAGGGCCAAGGACTCCCCAAGAGCATAGCCCTTGTTCATTTCAGTGATGGTTCGTTGGAGAAGTTACAATACACATATATTAGAACTCTTTCTGTCACACACAGGCACAAATACACTCTGAGAAGTCACTGCATTGGCTCCCAGTTTTCCACTTTAGTACACCAGAGTATGCAAAACATATCTAGGGGGGGGGAATAAGTCATTTTGTTTGTTTGAGATAGTCCTTTCACATTACCAAGAGGCCAGGGTGTGCCTGGAGCTGCCCTGATGAGCTGGGTGCTGTATGGGATCATATATCAGTTATGCCATAGAAACACATAAGAAGAGCCTGCTGGGCTCAGACTAAAAGGTCTCTCCAGTCCAGCATTCTGTTCTCACGCTGCTCAACCAGGTGCCCAGAGGAAGCCCACAAGCAGGAGACAAGTACAACAGCATTCCCGTCGATGCTCAGAGTGAATGCTGTAAAGCTGAAGCAAAAATAAAAGCTACTTTCAAATTTCATTCCAGTGTTCTATTTGTCCCATGTTTCAATGTGCTTACTCTGTGGAATGAGAAGCTACAATTATTGGTATTTTCTCATCAAGGTGAATATTTTCGCGATCACCATATCAAGGACATGCATTACAAACCCTTTCTTGTTTGAAGAATGGCACGCAACACTGTCTCCCTAGCTTCACTGAACTCTCAATTTCCTACCATCAGCGGTGTTGAAAGTATTATCAGAGACCAGCCATTTTGCTGGTTTCTCTCAAATCTTCACTGAAAGGAAATTCTTTGTGTTAAACCCTGATCCTTGAACAAGGCACTGGAAGTCAGCCGAGCAGTTTGAAGAGTGAAGATTCATTTTGGCAATGTCTTAAAGAAAGAAAGAAAAAAGAACCACCTCATTTTGCATATGTTTGATACTAGGATGGCAGGAGAGGGAGAGAGAGAAACAGCCCGGCATGAACGAAAGTGATGATCCAAGGTTTCACTGACACATCAGTGCACATTAATACACTTTGCCATTTCCTTTAGCATGTGACAGTCTACCTAGCCAGAGGACAGCTTGGGAAAGAGAAAGAGAGCTGCCAGTCCCTCTTCTAATCCAGGACAAGTGACAGCCAAGTTACGCTCAGTGAAACTGCAACATATCAACAGCTCTATCAGGCTAGAGGCACATTTTGACATAATAATGAACGGCTGGGAATGAGCTACTTTTATCTAGGTCAGAATGAGAGATCACAGAATGTTGCAACATGTTAGTGGAGGACAGGAAGGGTGGGGGGAGAGGACATCACAGCAAAGCATTCAGGATCACCAGGAGAATTTCCTAACAGTGTGAGGAGACAAATTCATTAAATCTCTTGACATCAGCTAATTTTTTGTCACCCAAATGAAAGGCAATTACTCATCTGGCACATTTCAACACTGTGGCACCAAACTCCGATTCTGGTTCAAACAAAGAAGATGAAACATATTTCATAGCAACTTCATTTGTAAGGAAATGCTAGACAGAAAAGGAGTAAGAAACAGGCGTCTCTGATAGCTAGAGCTTGGCACACACATCCGCAGACATTTACAATAGGCATGCTTCTGCAGAGAATGTGAAGCAAGAGATCAGGAGAATACATTCCATTTTAAAGGCGGAGAGAGGGAGAACTGCCTGCTACTTGGATAGGGGGTAGAATAGTGTGGAAGAGAGTGGCTGCCTTTAAATATATATATTTTCAGTGCAATTCAAGGAATGATGGAACTGGTTTTCTATACATGAAAATGCAAACAGATTTTGGAAATGGATTAAATATCATTCATCATTAACCGGAATTTGACACACAGGTGGAAAATAAACCTATGAAATGAGAAAGCATAAGGTCATCCCAGCATTCTTTACAAATTAATTGTAGTAAAGCCACAATCCTAGACAAATTTACTTGCAAGTGAGCCTGCAATCCTAATCCCACTTCTCTGGCCATAAACCCCACTGAATTCAATGACACTTACTTCTGATTAGACATGTTGGGATTGTCTAAAAGGCCTGTTCCCCCTAATAAAAATCCTGCCTATGCCCATGGCTGTTAGTCACCACTGTGATTTATTATTTAGATTATTTATTTATTATTTAGAAAGTGCCTAGTATGTGCTTGGGGCTGTTTAGAAATTAAAAAATGATTTTAAAACCAACCTAGTCCCTGCTTCGTCGAGTTGGCAATCTGAAAGGTAAGCCCCGTTATATCAGCAAACTTAATCCAGAAGTCAAGAGTAAGGGGCCCTGAGAAATCAGGGTAGTGTTACACATGTTCCCACTCCTTGAGCAAGTATTTATCTCTGTGATTTAAGAACTGGGGTGTTAAAATATTCTCTTGAATCTGTTCCAGCTGATGAAAGTGGCATTTACTCTCTTCCTGCCACATGAAGATGCTACCACAGCCATCTCGACCCTTAAATCTGGCATTAAAAAGAAAACTTTTTAGGAAAAGGAGGAATCGGCCTTAGGCAATTTTACACTGAAGTCATTGTGTTAAAAGTCTGTGGAGCTATTCTCCAGTTTGTAGGATATAGATAAAACTGTGATATACATCCTATTACCACATCATTAACAACGAATGGATAAATAAATACATTTCAATGAGAAGGGCATCAAATATTGTAACGCAACACCATACATTTTCTCCATTGTTCCCAACAGAGAGGTGGAACTTAATGCAAAGCCCACAAGTTATACTATGCCCCTGTGAACACCCGATGCACGCTACACACGTCCACACTCCCAAGTAGGTTCATTGAAACTGTTGCATGTAGATTGTGTGGAAAGAACTTGTGGAGAGAGAAGAAAGGTGAGTCTAATTTAACTGTGTACCTGCATTGGTCTAGTACCTATTAGCACAGCAAAGGGATAGGAAACCTTTGACCCTCCTGGTGTTTTCAGGCTTCAACTCTCATCAGCCCCAGCTAACTTGGGAATTGGTCAGGGATGGTGGGAGTTGTAGTCCAGCAACATCTGATTCCCCATCCCTGAGAAAAGCAAAACCAAGATGGGCATTGTTGGCACAGCCCCAGTTACTGCTTAATCTGGCCATGGTTCTCCCCATCTGTATGTACCTTATTTTTCAGGCAACTGATTCTGCACGCCCGACTTGGTTTCAAGATGCTGAGATGGAGAAGATTTTGTGCAGATGTAATCCAGATAAAACAGAAGACGCCCATGTCAGAAAGACAATCACAAAAATGGGCTCTGTGTGTATATTTATCATTACTTCTGACTATGAATTATTTACTCACAGCACAGTAACAGTAGGAACCGCTATCCTGAAATTACCTTACAGACTCAGATTCCTTACTGCTGAGGAATGGAAGAAACACATGGAATAGTATTAATATGCTTCCATGTCAGTTTGGGTCTTGGTCTCTTTGCTAAGGCTGCCAATAGGATGCCAAGATTGTGCCAGTGTGTGTGTGTGTGATCTGTTTTCTGTCACTTCAGTGATGTCAGGCAATCATAAAACACAGTTTAACTGGCTGGTTAGGTTGACTTTATGGCTTCTCAGCACCGCTGGGGTAGTTAAAAGCAGACATAACATGTCAGTAAATCCAGCCCATGGGAGATCACTGCTGCCAAACGCCAAGTCTGCTTTGCAATACAAACAGTTGTTCATTGAAAACTAGGGCTGAGCCCAACCTCCTCCCAACACTGGCCACCAAATAACCAGCAGATGGCAGTGACACTTGGCAACTTCCTGCCCGGCTGGGATTCATGCCAAGAGCCAAGGAATGTAAGGCCCTGATCCTATTACCCATCCTCTGAGCTATAGTCAGTCCCCATCTGGAAACAAATGCAAAGATTCACACAGCTTTATTTTCAAAGGCAGCAAAAGTAATTGCGAGGGGGCTTTTTCTCGTTGTTGTTGTTGTTTAGGAAGGAAAAGGGAGGGTGGGGAAGCTCACCAGACCAAATATCTCATTTCCTTTAAAATAATCTCTCTCTCTGCAAGTGTAACAGACTGTACAGACATTTTACAAGAATAAACCAGCTTTTTGGATTCTTATCTACAAATTGAAGAGCCTGGGGATCCTTAGTGCAAACTACCGCTGACCCGCAGCTTCTAAATCGGTAAACTTTGGATAGCCTAAGCGGTCCATTAGAGTCAAACAGATGTCCTCAATCTGCTTAATTTCCTCGCGAGGCATCTCACGTCGCCAAGTCTGGATGCTGGCCGGGGAGACCTCTCCTTCGTAAGGAAGGTAGAAAAGGTTGGTGGATGTGGCAAATAGGATTTGGTTTAAGCTAGCGGGAGACAGAGGGATGCCCAGAAAGGCATAGATGGATTCGGCCACCTTCTGGGGGAAGTTGACTAGGTCTTCAAACTTGAGTAGCCGGTAATTCTCCGGCAGCAAATCCCCATTGAGTCTCAGGGCTGCCGCTGTGTTTGCCAGCCACAAATGGGACATCACAGAGACAGCGTTTGAATTTGAATCGGAGAGTTCCTCCCTCAGCGATTCATATTCAAAAGCATAGCCTGCATTTAAACTACACTTTTCTTTCCTGCCCTCTGCTTTAAACAGCATCGCTAAGCGCTGGGGAACCTTCCTCAAGGAGTAAAGGCTCGGCTGGCTTTTGTGCAGTACTGAGTAGATCCATGCCCGGGGGTCTCGTACTACATAGAGCGCTCTCAAGGAAGGGCCTATGATTTCTTGAAAGAAAGGCAGCTTTAATGTCCAGCTCCCACTGCTCAAGCTAAGCACGGGGCGTGCATTGGGATAAGAGGCTATGTGTCTCCTGAGCTCCCTAATGTAATCAGCATCTTTCTCTGAACTCCCTCTCAATCGGCTTCTTTGCTCTGCTATGGATTCTCTTTTTCTGGGCCGCCGCTTTTTGTCTTGTCTGGCAGCAGGATGCTGCGCGGACTTACTTCTGCTGGTTTCATGTAAATGGATATTCTGAAGGTGGAGTTTCGTATCTTTGACTAGGGAATGCAGCCAGCCCTGGAAGAGCCGGAAACGGCCGCTCCGAACATCGGACGCCTTCCACTCGCAGGCATCGACGAAGGAGTCGATCTCAAACTCAGCTTCGGGGACGTCAAGGTAGCCTGAAGGGATCCTGATGTATAGGAAGTCACTGCTGTTGAAGAACAGCTGCTTCAGGATTTCCGCACCTGAGCTGGGCAGGGAGGTAATGACCACATCAGGCAAACTCACAGGGTGTGCCTGGTCCTTCGCTGTGCTGTGCTCCGCACTCATTGCGTCGCTGCTCCACTTTCCGCAGATGGGCTGAGTGCAAGAGCTCCACACATCAACCAGCTCGACAAACCACAACGTGATGACCAGGATGAGGATCCAACGCAAGAGTCTGCTGAAGGAAATGTAAAAGTGCCACTGGAAGGCCAGCAAAGCCAAGCTAATCCCTAAGATCAACCCTGCAATGACATTCACTTTAAATCCAAAGGGGAAAGCGATCCTGTTACTGGGTGCCTCTTTTGCTACAGTTTCGGTGCCCAGGCCAAACCTCGTCACCTTTCCCTGAGTGGCTACCTTGGCGTAGCCACCAAAGCCTAAATAGCTGAACCTTGTCCTCAGATTTAGATAGTCTGTAACGACAGAGAGAACTGTTTCTGTGTTGTTGACATTGAGAGAAATCTGATACCCTGATCGGGCATCGTCAACAAACCTACAGCTAGAAATATTGACGTACGGCCCATAGAAAATGTAGGCAATCCTTGCTACAGTGGTCTTTGCAGAGAAAGTGACATTTACAAACTGAGTCCAGCGCTTTTTGAATTCGGCCGCCTGCTCTGCCTCTTGTATCCTAGCGACAGGGCTATTCCCATGATGGTCAAACCAAAACATTTTATAGTGGGCATCCCAGACGTCCATCATGGCTCCATTATATTTGCTCATAAATTTATATGGTACGTATTTAAAGTCAATATCAAGGTTATGAAAAAAGGCACTGATGGAGTCAATGGGAGAGTCCTCCTCTTTCTCCACATGGTCCACCACTAGCAACATTTGAGGATTCAGCAGGAGCAGAGAACGGTACACACTTTTCAGCTTCATTGCTGATGAGTAGGCAGGCGCTGCCTCACCGCTCACAAACATCATCTCCTCGTGCTGAGACGATGTAATGATCTCACCAGCAGCTTCCCCAACTTCATCCCCAGTCCACTTAAGCCACTGTGTGCATTCCCCAAGCTGACCCTCCCAAGGCTGATTGCACTGGCTTGTGGGAGATGGAGCAAACACCAGGACGTTATTCAGGTGGCTCAGCTTGGGGCCATAGAGGGCCTCGGAGACAAACACCTGCCCATTAGGAGCAAAGGTAAAAGAGTTCTGATCTGGATGTTCATGGCCTGGGTTGAAGCTTCGCCACCCATCAATCCAAGAATAGGGCTGAAAATGGACTATGTCATAGACAGCACGGCCACCCAGCTTCCCAGATTTAAAAGAAACAAAGGTATTTGTCTGAGCGTTTGGCAAACCTGCTCCGTACGTAACTACCCCCCAGTTAGGGAACACATGCATTTTAGGAGTGCCGTAATCAGGTGGAGGGTGGGGAGTTAACCCTGGGTCGTACCATATGTACTCGGTGTGAAGCGTGCTCCACCTCTGGGCAGTGGAGGGCACCATTGGACCATCCTTTGGGCGGTGCTTTCTAATTTGTTGTGCAAGCCAATTGCCTACCCCACTCTTCAGCACAAATCTATCCAGGAAAACCAGCTGGCTTTCGGGGCCATAAAACCAATTGTAATTTGAATCGGCTATGCCGACAGTCCTCTGAAAGCCCGGCAGAAGGGTGGCATAGTAAAACCAAAAGTGCATTTTGAGCCAGTGGTTTTCGAGGTTGTTAATCCCAAAGTGGCGCTGCGCCAGAAATATATACTGAGTGATCGATTTGGCGGTGTAGCTACCGTAAGCCACGCCTTCGTCCAAAGAGCCATCGACAATGTGGTTGAGCAAAAACATGGTTTTCTCCATCACGTCCACCACGGCATGTTTCCAGGCATTTGCTTGGGACTCTAGGCCCCCTCCAGTGACCAGGGCTCCAATGAGCAATGCCAGCATGTTAGTGGCCTGGTGGTTATGAAGAAGTTGCTTGCCCCAGGAACGGACTTTGGAATACTCGTACATTTCCTCAGTCACAGCCCATATCTTGGCGAAGTATTTTTGCCTTCTGACATCATCCAATGAGGCATATAAAAAATCAAAAGCGGTGGCAAAGCCTGTTAAGGAGTGGCCCAGAGGAACTTCGTCACCTGGGGCATTCTCCACCAGCCAGTCTTTGTATCCAGCCATTCTGTCCATATATTCTAGCACAAAATCAAAGGCAGCTTTATCTTCCGGGCACAGGAGGCAGTAAAAGGCTAAAGGAGGGAGATTGTTCCCATATATCTCGTTCCACTTGGCAGCGAAATCAGCATGCTTGGGGGGAGGGAGGTAGTACGATGGACTGGACAGCATCACTGACACCGCATTTCTGAGGGCTCTGAAGAGGTGGAGATGGCTGGTGTGAGATTTCTGTCTCAGCGCTGGGAGCTCTTCAGCGCTAAAATATAAGCTTGGGTGAAGCACGGCCTTTTTCGTCTTCTGACTAGTCCTGAAATCATCTAGCCTCTGTTTCTCATACGGATCCACATCCTCTGTAAAAGTCACCCAGTCAGAGTAATTGCTTACAGACTCTTCAAAAGTGGAGGCTGCCAACATCACTAAGGCTAGAAATAAGGAATGTCCTGTAAACATTAGAGCCATGATCCATTAGGCAGTTTCCTCCCTTCGGGCATACACCTCTTTCAAAAAAACAAAACCACTGTTCAGATTTCAAACATGAATCAGACTCGCCAGCGTGGGAAAAATACACTTGAAAGCTTTTTATGCAAACCCAGGCGGCAGTAGTGGAGGGGACCTTGTGCTACTAGGTACACACAGTTCTGAGCTGAAGTGATCAGTTGATACAGCACTGGAAAAATGCTGGCGTGCAGGCGCTTAGACGAGAAACCCTTTGGCCACGCTGAAAAGTGTTTTTTTGCCCAGAGGGCTAAAAACAATGAAATCTTTCACTAGCTTCCATGTACATCAGACTAACAAGTAAATTTGATGGCAGAAAGGATGCCTATTGAACCATGAAGAAAAACACATCCAGGGTGTTACTCGTGGAAATGTTCATATTTAGTTTTGTTTTTTTTTTAAAAAAAAATAAATCATTGATTTCTTCTGTTATGATAGGATGGCACTGATACAATACATGTACAGCAAATGAGGAAACAAATTGAATTTAGTGCCAAAGATATGAACTAATGAGTTCAAGTTGCCCTCTTCTGTCCCATTCTCTCCTAGTTCACACACATCTGCAGTTTGTCCTTTATTTTGGTGGGGAAGGGATACTCAGCAAAACGTCTCCATTGGCCAATTTTGGCAGAGCTGCCATCCTTCTTGCACTTGCTAACCTCCAGTTGTGAAAACTCTGTTGGGTTTGATGATCGTCTAACAGACTCGCTGCTTTCATGTCTCCTTTCATTATCTTCAGGTCCTCATCAGTCTGTGAAGCCAGACCCTGTCTCTGAGTTTCAATTAGTTCTATTGCCTCATCACAAAGCCAAATTAAAAATACGAAATGGGATGCACAGATAGCTGGCTCTGGAATCTGTTCGCTTTGCATGTTGATCTCCTCTGTTAAAACAAACAGACAAACATGTGTCCTTCAAAATGTACAAGAAAAGTGTTCATATGATAGCCAACTACTGGTTTTGTTTTTTAAAGATCATCTGACTGTAAATAGTTTTTCTACATATTCATGTCAGAAGTAATATGATGTTAACTTTTTAACTGTTTTTAAAATCTACTTTTTAATATATTTTACTTCTAACTGAATAACTGTTCAGTATTCAGAAAATCTCATAAATTGATGTAATACTTCATTTAGTAAAGCGCTATTTTACTAGTTAAGCAAAATAGCCTTCCTTCAAAAGCACAATCTGGACTGCTATTTGCCTGTCATCTTCAAACATAACAGAACTAACAAAAGTTGTTGTTGTTGTTTTAACACCAAGCTGTTCTACAATTAAGACACCCATTCATGTCTCTGTACACTGCAACCTGCAACACAAACGCTTTTTCTTTTTCAAAGGCAAACTTTACAATTAAAAAAATCCCGCCATGCAATCGTTGTGCATAACTGTGTACATTTTGCATTTCGCTGCAAAAAAATGTGCCCCCGTCCTCTCTTCACCTGTGACTTACTAATCGAGATAGTCCCTTGCAAGTCACCAGAGGGCGCTATGAGCCAATTAGTATACCCCCAAAATACATGTCTCCGGGCTGAAGAAGTTAGAACAAGTTTTTCTTTGCCAACAGCTGCAAATATTTAGAAGTCATCGCCAACAGGAGGTCGGCCGTACAGAACCAAAGAGAGAGAGAGAGAGAGAGAGAGAGAGAGGAAAAGATCTCATGTTCTCCCTTTACATTGTTTAACAAACGTTTTTAAGAAAGACGTACCTTAAAAAGCAGCCTACTTTGGGGGTCGGGGGTCGTATCCCATCAGCAATTATGCCAGTATATCAAGGGGAAACAGGAGTAGAACAATCCGGTTGCCACATCGCTCCTTTCTCTTCTTCTCCCCTCGTCTTCTAGCTCGATTTGCATTCGCTCGGTTTCGTTTAAGTAGCGAAGCCTGAACTTCAGCTGCCCATCGAAAGGCTCTGTCCCCAAACCTGGGTGCCGACTGTCATTTCTTCCGTTCCCATCCTTTGCTCTCTCCCCCCCCCCCTCCAAAAAAGAAAAAAAAAAAGTGCAATGATGCTGCTACTACGTCTGAGTTCGAACTTCCATCAAGCCAGCTCCGAAACGACTTTCCAAATGGGGAAGAAGGCAGCCAGTGTCAACCAAGAGAAAAAGTGGTCCTGCATGCAGAGAAAGGGACTCTTCTCTTCCTTTTTCTCGAGGAATCGCCACCAGCAGCCTGGAACCGTCTTCCAGATGCAACTCCTGCAAAGAACTTGACTCCCGCCGCGGCGATCCCCGGACGGGGGGTGCTGCTCGACCCAGGGAAGACTCCGCCGGAGGCTTCTCCGGCTGGGACTCCGCCGCGCTCCTTCCCGCTCCGGCTGCTGGCTGGCGGCGGCGGCACCGGCGTCTGGCTCCTTTGCTCAGCTCCGCCGCTGCGGTCGGCAGTTCAGGCAGCCGAGAAAGCAGCAAGAGCCGAGGCGGCGGCGGCGGCGGCAGCAAATCTCTCAAGCCAGGCGGAGCGAGGGCGGGTCTTGCCGCTGCCTTCGCCAGAGCAGGAATGTGCTCATTTTCAGCTCGGCTTTGTAACGCCTGCTGGGCGCCCCCTTCCCACTGAGCATGTGCAGAGGCCGCGCACACATGCTCCGCGCCAGACGCTGAAGCCGCTGCCCTTAGCCTGCCCTGAGCTCAGCTCGTGCAAGCTCAGGGGAGGAAAGGAAGGTGGCTGGGGGCAAGACATGGGAAATGGGATCAGAGGTGTTAGGAGGGTGAGAAAAGGTGCGAGCGAGCGAGTCGAGAGGGGTTATTGCTTTGATCTAAAAGCCCTTCCCGACTGTTTATGCAGGCTGAGATTTAACAGCCTCTCCAGGGTTAAGTGGAAATACAATGCTTAGGAAATTCCGAGGTGTCCTATCGCCAAATCTGCATCGTCAGCAGCATCCTAACCAAGAATGCAGAGCAAATTTAAGAAGCAAAAGTTGCTGTGTTGGTCCATATGGGGAAGGGGAGCAATGCAAAAGCCACATTTCAGCAATAATGGTTTGAGGGACCAGCTTTTGAGTTCTTCAGCAGTCTTCATCAGGGTGGATGAACCCTGATACTACTGAGCAAGATGGACCAATGACCTGACTCTTTGAGGGAACTTAATATGTTCTTATGTCGTCGTAATTACTGAAATGATTGCTGCTCTTTCATTTGGTGGCCTCTGTGTCACTTGTTCTAATGGTAGGGCTGACCCTACTTCACATTCTCCCCGCCCCGCCCCCCAGCAGATGGAACAGAGAGGGTGGCACTGTGGTCTAAACCACTGAACCTCTTGGGCTTGCTGATCAGAAGGTTGACGGTTTGAATCTGCGTGACGGGTGAGCTCCCGTTGCCCTGTCCCAGCTCCTGCCAACCTAGGAGTCCGAAAGCATGCCAGTGCAAGTAGATAAATAGGTACCGCTGCAGTGGGAAAGTAAATGGTGTTTCCGTGCGCTCTGGCTTCCATCATGGTGTTCTGGAAATCTGTCTGTGGACAAACGCCTGCTCTCTCGGTCTGAAAGCGAGATGAACGCTGCAACCCCATAGTCATGTTTGATTGGACTTAACCGTCCAGGGGTCCTTTACCTTTTACAGAACCTGGAAGATGCATTGAGCCATCATGGCTCATAGTCACTGATTGACCCCTCACCCATGTATTTGTCTAATCCCATTTACAACTCATCTAAGCTAGCGGCAGTTGTCAAATCTCATGGCAAAGGGTTACTTATACGCAGCTAGTAATTGGAGAAAAATGAACCTGTGGTACTGAAATCAGAGGCCACATTCCCTTCAACCTTCTGGGGCTCACATGCCGGTGGGGGGGGGGGGCGGCTCAGAGGTAAAAGTGGGAACTGAGCAGAGAAACAAATGTAAATCTTACCTTTGGATGGGAGGCTAGTTTCTGCACACATTTTCCTCCACTGAGACAAGCAAGAAGTATTTCCAGAGATCCTCAAGGGGAGTTCAAAGCAGGGAGAGTAGTAATGGGGTGTGGCTAGAGGAGAATCCCAAGGGCCAGAGGCCAGGGAGGAATATTTGGTCCCCGGGTCTGGGGTTTCCCACCCCTGTTTTAGAGCCCCCTTGAGGGAAAAGTAAGAACCTCTCACAACATCAAACACATCATTCCACAGCCTTTTGGGATTCACAGTGCGGTCTTGCTTCTTGCAGCTCATCTGACCCAACGTCCCATAGTGAAGGCTCCAAGACTGAGGTATCAGCTATGTAATGCAGGATGGGAACTCAACCCTGCATCTGTCACACAGCCTTCCCCAACCTGGTGCCCTCCAGATCTTTAAACTACAACTCTCAGCAACCTGACAATTAGCCATGCTGACTGGGGATAATGGGAGTTGTATTGCAAAACAATATATGGCAAAACAATGTATTGCATGGCACCAGATTGAGGAAGGCTTCCCTCACATATGTGGCCTGGAGGCTCTGCAAGGCTTTGAATGTGAACACCAGTGCCTTGACTGGAGTTTGGAAGCTAACTGGCAGCTGGTAGAGTTGCTGACTTTCCGTCCAGCACCCTTCATTGGGTGACAGTGGTGTTTGTGAGTCACTGTGTAAAGGGAGCCCTAGCAGTCAAACCTAACGGTTTCAAGAGCAGAAAATAGCTTGAAAGGGTTTCAAAGACCTGAGGGGAGAGAAAAAGATGGGAAGAAGATAATAATGCCGCTTTCAGTTCTTAATATCAAGGACAAAAACTGTACAACGGGGGAACAGTCAGGTTCAAAACCTTAAAAGGAAACAGAAGGGCAGCAAAGAGCAATATAATTTAAAGTACAGATAGCTCCTTGTTTGTACCAGAAGGAAAGGAAGTTATAACGTAAAGGTTACCTTCAGACTGTTAATACTGTATCCATTGTTAGACCTACTCAGAGTAGACCCTTTGAAATTAATGGACATGACTAATTTAGGCCTGCTAATTTCAGTCGGTCTACTCTGAGTAGGAGTTAGCTGGCTACAGCGCTCCCTTTTTGTAGGAAGGGTTCATTTGAATACTGGAAATTTAGGTTTGCACAATTAAAAGTGGATTAAAGAGCTCAGGCACAAGAAGCCTACTTTTTCTTTTTGAAGGATCTTTTGCATTTAAGAAAGTGATGGGGAAATGCAGCGGTGGAGCTTCAAGCTCTGGCACGGGGGGGTGGGGGTGGAGAGCAGGCAGGGGCAGGGCTGGTGTGCGTCCTGGGGGTGTGGTGTGTGTTCTGGGGGCAGAGTGTGTGTTCTGGGGGCGGGGCAGCAGCCGCAATGGAACCCCAATGGGATCACGCTGCCGGGGGTGGTGTGCTGCCTCCCAGCACCCCTCTTCCTCCGCCAGTGGGAAAATGAACTAATAAGTGTGGGATAATCGACTGGTTAACGGGAAGATGTGCAAGGGAATTGGGATGAAGCGAGGAGGGATGCGAACAAATCAAAACAAATGCTTAGTAAAGCTCAGACATTGTCTTTCCTTCGCATAAGCTTTGGGAAAACAAATCAGGATCAATGTTCAATAAACACATTTTCTCTGGGAGTGCCCTAAAATCTCCCATTGTAAATATGTGAGGAGTGGGGCATGGAGAGGTTGTACTTTGATGGTAGTGGCAATTGAAGGCCAAACATTTAACACTTAATGAGCATCATACAGTGATGTCTCTGGATTTTCCTTGACTTCAGATGAGGGGAGGGGGGTGTTGTTATCTAAGCCACAAGACACAGGGAGGGGAGATTTATCACTGTCTCCCTCCAGCTATGATTGGGATTAAGACCCCCTTGCCTCCTTGTGGCAAGGCAGTCTGGATAACAATGCCTGCCCCCCCCCCAAAAAAAAAAATATATGCAATGAAAGTGAGTCTCAAGATGTTGCTGTAGGCATCTCGCGAAGCACAAAAAATAATTATTTTAAAGTTTTAAAATACCCTTAAAATACCTACAATATAAAATCAATCTTCATTAAAACAAAAATACAACCTAAAACTAATAAAATAGTAAGAAAACATTAAAAAGCAAATAAAGCAGAGATTTGGGGGATTCTTACACATAAATTAGGGTCCAGTTTTCTGGATCAAGGAAAAGCAATTGAAGCCACTGTCGACCATTGCTTCACCTCTGAATTACATTCCACATTACAGGGGCAGCAGCAGAAAATGCCTGTCTTTGAGACACCGCTCTAGTGATATTCTGTAGGGTGCAGTGCATTTTCGCCCTGAGTGTCATGAAGTAGTGATCCTGTGAGCAAGTATCACTGGGTGGAGCCCCTCAGGCAGATGGTAACAATTAGCCCCCCAAGTGGGAGCCTGTGATGGGGCTGGCTGGTTGCCAGCATTCCCCAGCCCCTATAAATATTCAAGTTAACCTTCCGGAGCGGGAGAGAACATGCCGTGTTTTAGACTTGCTGTTTGATGTTCTGTAGCTGGTGCTGGAGAAGAAGCCAATCGAACCTGGTAACCCGTTCGATGCCTGTGTATGATTGATTGGTAGCTTGGAGGGAGGACTCAGGTAAGCGACCCCCTCCTTGGCACCGAGATGAATGGGAGACTTGCTTAGGTGTCACTAGGGGGCAGGCTGGTCTGGCACTTCTTATGCCGAGAGTATCTGCAAAGGCTTTCTGGAACCATTTCAAAGCAATTGTCTTATTCTATTGCTTTTGCACACTATCCCATTTGCAGAACCTGTTTTGTTGCTCTGCAGAGACCTCTCTTTGCTTTGTTTCATTTTCATCAGTTACACTGGGATGAAATTAGTCACTTGGTCAAATATTTAAAGACACTGGGCTCCAGGGGGTTCAGATCTTGTTCTTGGTATAAGCATTGCAGGCATCACTTTGTATCACACTAAAGGAGTGTGACGCAAACTAAATTGGTGACTGGGCAAACATAGCCCCTATGCTGGGCTTGGGTCTTTTGAGAATATTTGTTGAAAAGCAACATTGCACATTCTTTTGTAATTCAAGAGAATCTTTAATGCAAATTATTTCCGAAAATGCTTTTATTAGTCGTACTATCCTTGCACTTGTCCTTATGCTTCACAAGCAGTATAATATCCAATTCCCATATAAAAGATGTCATGAGGTGGGGCTACAGGTGCAGCCCCACAGCCCCTTTCCTCAGCCTCTGAGGCAATAATGCAAGTCACACATGGAGGTGGTTTAAGAAGCATGTGTTTACTGCATGAAAAACCAAGTTAGCAAAATTCACAGTACAGTGCAGAAGGCAACATAATTACCTTTTATTTATTTATTTATTTAGGAGCGTTGTTGGTGTGAATGGAGACTGTGCTACAAATGACTCAGTTGGTTTGGTTTCAAAGTAAACAGGCTGCTAATGTCCTACAGTGAAGCAACTTTTACTCAAAAGGAAGTTGGCTGTTCTGAAACCTTCACATTACTCCCCACCCACCCACAGAAGAGGACTTAGGGATGGAAGAAGAATCTGCCTTAGTTGGATTCCAAAGCAGACTCACCTTATCCAATCTGGGTGGATTATGACCTGGAACAGATCAGTGGCCCACTTCAGAATCAGCAGTCCTGCAGATTCCATTATGAGGTGATCCAGGGATTCTGAATTGCCTCCATCTCCCCACCCCACCCTTTTATTTGTTTATTTAAAAATCGTGCAAGAAAAAATTGTATGGGGTGTGGGGAAAAGCATCTTTGTCCCCAGTGTTTGCTCTGATGGTTACTGCTGAAAGCTGAACTAAGCATCCATGGATGAAATGAAGAAGAAGAAGAGTTTGGATTTGATATCCCGCTTTATCACTACCCGAAGGAGTCTCAAAGCAGCTAACATTCTCCTTTCCCTTCCTCCCCCACAACAAACACTCTGTGAGGTGAGTGGGGCTGAGAGACTTCAGAGAAGTGTGACTGGCCCAAGATCACCCAGCAGCTGCATGTGGAGGAGCGGAGACGCGAACCCAGTTCCCCAGATTACGAGTCCACCGCTCTTCACCACTACACCGCACTGGCTCTCATTGTATTCTCTCTCATTGCGTGCCATTGTATTCTCCCTAAAATCCTGATATTCTAATCACTACCCATCTGCATCTTTCCATACTGTGCTTCTAACCACCTGGTTAGAAAATTTCACAGTGGTGCAGAGGGCAAATGCATGGAAATAAAACCACGTTCAGTATAAACTTCCTTGCAGAGAACAACCTGTGAAGGGCCCTCTGGCAAAAGTGGTGCTGGAATTTCAAGCATTAGGTGATGTATTATCCTTCCAGCTGTACATTTTTTTCCACATCTCTTAAGAGAAGGATGCAATTCAGTAAAGTGCACTTCTGCCTTTTAAAAGCAACATGTGTTGTGGACCCTTATATTTAATCAGGTCGCAAAGAAATAAATGAGTTACAGCAGCCTGGGAAAATAACTGAGGATCAGTGTGAAATCTTCAACTTGGGTAATAGCATGTGTCCCCCCCCCCTACATAATATAATGATTTTAAACACAGAGAGGATGCTCCCCCTCTTTATAACATAGCATGCTATTACATAGATGATGGGTAGCCGCCACTTTTACTCTCAGACTGCCGCATTAGCTTTGTACATTTCTAGGAGTGATTTATCGAGGAACCTTGGGAAGGTGTCAGCAAATTGTGCTATGTTGTGATCATTTTAAGTATTTCTCATGATGTGGTACTGACTTAAAAACCAGCTTACTTTATCACTATAGGCAGAGGACAGCTTGTGTTTGTTGCACTATCTTCCATGAAAAATGACATTTGATTTCACTTGCTTAATATGAAATTCCATAACCCACAGTGACAATCATTCTCATGCATCATCATCATTATTATTATTATTATTATTATTTATATACCACCCTATATGCCGATATAAGTGGATACTTATGGGGTAGAAAATAATAAATACAGCAAGTATGATGTAGTGGTCAACATGTTGCACTAGGACCTGGGAGACCAGGACTCAAACCCCATTCAGACATTTCACTGGTTGACCTTGGGCTAGTCACTGTCTCTTAGTCTAACCCATACGGGGTTACAGAGCTACTGTGAGCATAAAATGGAGAGCAACAAAACCATGTTGGTCACTGTGAGCTTGTGGAATATATAATATGGAATATAAATGGAATAAAAATAATGGCAACATGGTGGCAGACTCAATATGGCTAGTGCAGGCATGGCCAAACTCGGCCCTCCAGCTGTTTTGGGACTACAATTCCCATAATCCCTGACCACTGGTCCTGTTAGCTAGGGATGATGGGAGTTGTAGTCCCAAAACAGCTGGCGGGCCAAGTTTGGCCACGCCTAGGCTAGTGAATGTAAGCCAACATTGAGCAGTCACACTTTTCATTTTTACATATATACTTAAAATATATTGATAGATGATAGATAGATAGATGATAGATGATAGATAGATGATAGCTAGATGATAGCTAGCTAGCTAGCTAGCTAGATATAGATAGATAGATAGATAGATAGATAGATAGATAGATAGATAGATGATAGATAGATAGATGATAGATAGATAGATAGATAGATAGATAGATAGATAGATAGATAGATGATAGATTGTTGTTGTTGTTTAGTCATTTAGTCGTGTCCGACTCTTCGTGACCCCATTGACCAGAGCATGCCAGGCACTTCTGTCTTCCACTGCCTCCCGCACTTTGGTCAAACTCATGCTGGTAGCTTCAAGAACGCTATCCAACCATATTGTCCTCTGTCATCCCCTTCTCCTTATGCCCTCCATCTTTCCCAACATCAGGGTCTTTTCCAGGGAGTCTTCTCTTCTCACGAGGTGGTCAAAGTATTGGAGTCTCAGCTTCAGAATCTGTCCTTCCAGTGAGCACTCAGGGCTGATTTCCTTCAGAATGGATAGGTTTGATCTTCTTGCAGTCCATGGGACTCTCAAGAGTCTCCTCCAGCACCATAATTCAAAAGCATCAATTCTTCAGCGATCAACCTTCTTTATGGTCCAGCTCTCACTTCCATACATCACTACTGGGAAAACCATAGCTTTAACTATATGGACCCTTGTTGGCAAGGTGATGTCTCTGCTTTTTAAGATGTTGTCTAGGTTTGTCATTGCTTTTCTCCCAAGAAGCAGGTATCTTTTAATTTTGTGGCTGCTGTCACCATCTGCAGTGATCATGGAGCCCAAGAAAGTAAAATCTCTCACTGCCTCCATTTCTGCCCCTTCTAGATAGATAGATAGATAGATAGATAGATAGATAGATAATTTTTAAAGTCTTCCAGAAGCTTTTATAGCACATTACTTTGCACCACTGTTGAAAACTCATGCCACTGGTGAATAAATATTAGCTCCTGAAAGGACTCTTACACTCTTCAATAGCTTATAGATTTCATGATTAGTGGGATCCTAGTACAGTTGGCATACAGGAAAAAAATTCTAAGACCATCAACATGAAGCACAAATGACTGAATAAAATTTGACAACTCACAGAAAAGACATTTCCATCATGCAAATCTGCAGCAGGCTTCATCCAAATAAATATTTAAAATAGTCTCCAGGTTGAGGTGGACCCTAGTTACATTCAAATGGAAGATGATGCTTAGAGTTGCTTTTCTTTTCTGCTACACAAATGCTTGTATGATGAAAAGTTCAGTGCAGCCTATTTTACTTTTGGCAGATCTGTGGTCCTTCCTTACATATCAACTATAAAAAGCAGGAGCTTGGTAGGTTTAATTATAATAAAGCCACAAAAATAGCAGATATGAGTTTGCAGCCAAGGACTCATTTCATTTTTTGTACTGGTGCCAGTCTAGCATGAGAATCTCTTGAAACTGAGTCAGTGAGGAACAAAAAAAGGAGTGACTGGGTGTTCATATCAGTTGCTAATCTGAGAAACAGCTGGTATCCATGGAGTAAGCTTCCAAAAATATGTGCAACACGTCGGTATAAGCCAAAGACCACACTTTTAAAAGCTTGGATATTGCTCAAAAACCAGCACAAACTGCTTTCCTACTAGGGAGTCCCAATTTCATGACAGCTTTTTTTCCCCCTTTTCTTTTTAGTACTAAGGGCTGTAGTGGACCCACTGCACAGCTTCTACATCTGCAGAGCCTTCCACTGAAATGCAAATAAAGAAATTTTTCTCCTCCACTCTCATGAATAGAGAAATCCATCAGGCATGTGCATAGGGTACATAGGGAGGAATGATTAGAGAGGAAAGCATTCTTTCACATCACATTATCCCCATCAGAAATGCTCTGCCATTTCATTAACTTTTTGAGGTTTTGTGGTTAGGAAATTGATGGGGAAATGCATTGCAAGTTTTGGACTGAAGCAATGATTAACAGGAAGTTGTATATACACCCCACAAGCAAATCAGGAAGAATACAGTATTCATTTATGTATAACCACCTCACCAACTAATCGAACCAAATGCTCTGTGAAGTCCAGATATCATTTAACCTCCATTTAAGCTTTCTGCAAACAAATTGGGATAAATGCTTGATAAGTAGGTCACCTGCAGGAAGTCATAGCAATATAGGAGAAATCCAGTATTATTCCTCATGTCAAAAGGCCAAAGGGAGGCAGAATATAGTGTCAAAATCTAGCACAGGCAATGCCAAGTAATGGAATTCAGCTTTAAAATTTAAGAGGAGAAAGCCAATATCACATGAGGGACGCGGGTGGCGCTCTGAGTAAAACCTAAGTGCCTAGGGCTTGCCGATCGCATGGTCAGTGGTTCGAATCCCCGCGGCGGGGTGAGCTCCCATCCTTTGGTCCCAGCTCCTGCCCACCTAGCAGTTCAAAAACACCCCTAAGTGCAAGTAGATAAATAGGTACCGCTTTATAGCGGGAAGGTAAATGGCGTTTCCGTGTGCTGCGCTGGTGCCGGCTCACCAGAGCAGCTTCGTCACGCTGGCCACATGACCCGGAAGTGTCTTCGGACAGTGCTGGCCCCCGGCCTCTTAAGTGAGATGGGCGCACAACCCTAGGGTCGGACACGACTGGCCCGTACGGGCAGGGGTACCTTTACCTTTACCTTTTAGGGGGGTGAGGGACTATAGACCTGGCTTACAAAACCCACTCCCATTTTGTTCCCCATCCAGGGGCAGGGGCAACCCCCCCAATTCTACTGATTCCCCCCTCCTGTTGGCAATCCCCCCCCAAACCCTGGTGCCCAATCCAATATTTTCCTGAGAGTCCCGCTTTCTGTAGCAGAGGTTTCCTAGAGAGCACAAGGAGCCAGGAGTGGGAGGAGAGGGTGGGAAAGCCAGGTCACATGACTGTATTTCGAAGGAAGGTTAACTTTGTGTGCCACGCAATATTAAAAAAAAATCCCCTTTCAAAATAAAACATTTTTCATTAATTTATCGGATTGCTGTTTACGCAGCTATTTGAACAGATCACAAGATGTTCACATAGCATACAATCACAGACAATTTGTTCAACCTGCTTGGGGGGGGGGGGGCGGAAATGCCTTTATTACTGAGAATTGCCTTTACAAACTATACATGTCATCCACATGCATCTGAGTAAATCAGAAGCTTTTTCACCAACTCCTGCAGCTTATGAATAAACTGCCAAGGCTAACGTAAAGGTTAGTGCAACTAGTAGCTGCATATTAAGAAATTGATGTGGGTGGTTCCTAATTGGTGGGCAGCGAAAGGTCAGGTTTAATATTTTAACCTCACTGGGGGGAAAGTAATAATAGCCTGTGCCAGCAAGAAATGTTCTCAAGAGCAGGTGCAAGACATACAGAGCACTTAGATGTAGCAATTAAACTTGTAATACTGGGTGCAAAACAATTATGATCTACGCGTCTTCCCTCAAATCATTTTATTATAAGGAGGCACTCTGTTGAAATAGAGGTTATATCGGCTAGAAACACATTGACCAATCTCAACAAGGCACGTTTCCCCCTAATCATCTCTGCTCTGTCAGTGTGCAGATCCAGACTTAGAGGCTTTGGAAGCATTAGAAATGTGAACCTTCAGATTACAGTCCATTTGGGTATGCTTAGCTTGAGTACGCCGGTTGTTACTAGTTTCTTTTCATAGCATGGGCGGGGGGTGAGGAATAGCTCGGAAACATCCCAGTTCTCATCAGCACCCTGTAAAATCTGGATCCCATTTTTGCTAAGCAAATGAGAGAGCATTTATTTGAAAGGATCTGGAAGACTTTCTTATTATTTGACATCCTGGCTGCAGACACCCCCTGCATTTAAAAATAGGATCCCAGGAATTGTAGTTTGTTAAGGGTGCTAGGAATCGTAGCTCTGTGAACTACAGATCCCAGGATTCTAAGCGTGCCTTAAATGTATGGTGTGTATTCAGCTTGTGTGCAAATTCTTAGGTTCAAATGGACTGATGGAGATTAGAAAAGGTAAGGATTTCAACATAGGCAGCTAGGAATTGGGCAGAATCTGGGACTGTCTTGCAAGGTTTGGGTGTGCTTATTTATTTGGCCCCAAGTTGGACTTCCTTTTAAAGCCATAATTCCCAGCTCAGGCACAAGGGCTGCTTTTCTTCCAGATCTCTGAACCCAGTTACAGTATGGGCCCTAAACCATAAGAGTGGTCTGTCTGTAAATGGGATATTGAAAAATGCCCACCCAGTTTGCAAATACTTAATAATAATTTCTTACGTTATACATTGCTGTGAAAGGCAAATGAAACTTTATTCTTTCCCCCTTAATGCCTGGTGCCAAAGTGGTGTGGAAAAGGATTCTGGAGAATAGGTAAAGGTAAAGGTACCCCTGCCCGTACGGGCCAGTCTTGCCAGACTCTGGGGTTGTGCGCCCATCTCACTCAAGAGGCCAGGGGCCAGCGCTGTCCGAAGACACTTCCGGGTCACGTGGCCAGTGTGACATCGCTGCTCTGGCGAGCCAGAGCTGCACACGGAAACGCCGTTTACCTTCCCGCCAGTAAGCGGTCCCTATTTATCTACTTGCACCCGGAGGTGCTTTCGAACTGCTAGGTTGGCAGGCGCTGGGACCGAGCAACGGGAGCGCACCCCGCTGCGGGGATTCGAACCGCTGACCTTTCGATCGGCAAGCCCTAGGCGCTGAGGCTTTTACCCACAGCGCCACCCGTGTCCCCCATTCTGGAGAATATCCAGTATTAAATATCCTTCTACAGAGTTATGCAAAGTCTGGCATTTAAACAACTGCTTTTGGTTGAGAAACCATATTCCATCTTTCCAATTTTTAAATTGTATTTTGACATGTCTTTCTATGAACTCAATAGAAGCACAGTTACGGCAAAATAATGGAGGAGCATAAGAGCACCCTCATTCCTTCCTTCAAACATGCACTTGAATTCCCATGAGAAGAGATGGGGATACAGATGTGGCCAATGCAGGAAGACTTTTGTTTTAACTTTACATTTCAGAAATACCAAAGTGACAATTTGATATTTGTATCTTTTCACTGCTGGCTTAAGAGTAGGTTTTTGCAAGCCTCGTTGTCTATAGTATTGTTCCCCTCTCCCTTCTGTTTTTACATTTCAATCCAATACAGTGGACACTTGGGTTGCGAACGTGATCTGTGCGGGATGCACGTTCTCAACCTGCAGCGTTCGCAACCCGTGTCTGCACATGCGCATGTTGCGATTTGGCGCTTCTGCACATGTGCAACCGCCAAAAACCCGGAAGTAACCCATTCTGGTACTTCCGGGTTTTGGCAGTCCGTAGCCCAAAAAAATGCAACCTGGAGCATCTGTAACCGGAGGTATAACTGCATACCTCTTTCTTTCATGAACCTTGACTTGCTAGGGTTTAAATCCTGAAGTGAAGGAGGGACCAAATCTAAAGTTGCTACAGCTGCATTGCCAAACACCCTGCCAGGCTCAAGCTGGCAGGGCAAATGTGAAGGCTGGGGAATATTCTTTGTATGGGATATAATCCATTGGTACCGTCAAATGCAACATTCCTTATTTCCCTGGCTCTGGCTCATGCCACAAAAGAGGCGAGTCACGCAGCCATTTTCTCAGTTGTTGTTCTCCTCTTGTCTTGCTTGTTCTATCTTTTTGAGCCATGCTGCTCTCCTGCAGCCATTTTGTTTTATTAATGTGATTTTTGATGAACTCACTGTTTATTGTGTAACTACCAAGTAAAGCCTGCCTTTCAGGGATCATATCATGAACTGAAATGTGAGTAAACTTTTTGTTACTTTACTCAGAAAGACTCCTGTGTCTTTATTCTTTTAAGAGGGATTAAAGGGGACACCAGGAAATAATCTTAACTAAGAGATTCAAACAAATCTTCAAACTAGCTTCCAGCTATATTGAGCGGAATCTGCTCTGCTACATCAGTTACTAGCGTAAGTGAAGGAAGGATAATACTTACTCAGTATACCCTTTCCTACTATCCTTAACATTCCCACACTTAGTTCCTTCATTCCATCTTTCAAATGTTTTTTAAAAGTTTTTTTGTTTGTTTTTACTTTTTCTCTCCCAGTAGAAACAAGTCATATGACATTGGGAACCAGGATGGGTTTGAATCCCTCAGATCCAAACCACTTCCTGGTTCTCTGGCACACACCCTTTTAGGTACCACCAACATCAGAATTCTGACATCAGTTAGGCTGGGTCATTTTAGAATCCAGCAGTGGCAGGGAGATAGGATCGATATTGGAGAGGAAGATTCAAATTGGGGTTTCAACGAAAAGGAGGAAATCTACTTGGCCCAAACATGATGGTGAGCATACACCTTTCTTGTTAAGGAATGAATGGTTCTTCCATCCTACAATAACCAAATCTGCAAGAAAGGTGGGATTTTTTAGGGGCTTGGAAGCCCTGCTGTAATTCAGATGCCTTCCCAACATGCAGAGATACACAGCATAGACATGGACCAATGAATGCATTGTTTTCCTTACCCTTTGTTGACTGTTCATAGTTTTGACATTTGGTGAATTCTAGACAGACTGATATTGAGGCAAGTCACTAATTTTGCAATGACCGCTCCCCACATCAAATGGGGGGGCGCCTTTTGCATGGTTGCGCATAGCCCCCTGGATCCCAATGCAGCTCCCGGTAGTACGGGCTGGCTTTGCCCTCCCCAGGCTGGATACCTGAGGGTCTCCGCCTACCTCAGCCAATCGCCCAGTCCCGCCTGGGGAGGCGTTGCCAGGGATCAGCCAGGTAGGGGGAGGGACCGCCCTGCTCACACAACAGCAGGTGAATAATTTTGCAATGGACACCACTATAGGTTTCAGTGGGTGTACTATGATTATGAGAGAATAAAGGCTGCTGAGAAAAAAACAATGGGAGAATTGTTCAGCAGGGAACAGTTCTGTAAAGTTTGCTGAAAGGCCACCTAGATGATGATAGGTGATAATGGTGATAATGATAATTATCATGTTTGCTTTCCCCATTCATCAGAGCAAATTAAACAATGGGTGTAAATTATCATTTGGGTATCAGGCAGTATGTAAGGTTCATCTATAGTCTGAAGACTGACAAGCATATGTTTTAAATGCAGTACAGAGCAGGAGCAATTGTTGAGCTTGTGAATGCTCCCTTCATGTGTGTGATTGGGCCAATAAGTGCATATGCCATCTAAGCTACTGTGAAGCTTCTGCTACAGCAGATCTCCTATTTAACAAACAAAAAGAATGTTTTGTCTCCTTTCACAGTGATGATGATCAGGAGGAGGATATTTAAGACGTGATGCAATTTCAAATATGATTTATATAAGCTTTTTTAAAGTATACAACATTTTATTTTATTAGGCTTTAAAACGTGTTTAGCAATGTTCAGTTTGGGCTATCATTCCTCCTCACATATCACTGTCCTTGGTTAACTTTCCATCTTTCAACAAGGGATGGGGGAGAAATTAAATTCTGTTCTCATTTGAAGGTGAGTCTACTCAATTTACACTTTCTGAATCAAAACACAGCCGCCCTTTGACGTCAGCTCTCCAGCCAAGTAATGTGCACATAAATGCATATGCTGGAATAAAGTGTTCACAAAAATGCAAATATTAGCGAAAATAACATACAGAATTGCATTATATTAGGAAAGACTGCTTCACAAAAATGTGTACATTGGGAGAAATTGCAATATCAGAAGAAATTTGCACAAAAATGCTGATGAATTTTCATGTGGAGAACTGAATATTGGAAAGAAGAGAAACCAGAAATGACAAATTTTCCTGTCTCTAGCCCCAAATCTCTTCCATTCCTTCTGATAGTGCACTTTCTGCCTTCAATTCCCCATCTCTCTGTAGAACTAGCTTAATAGGAAATTCTTCTAAAGAGCTGGAGTAATGTGAAGTGGTTTGGCTATGAGATGTTGCTTGTCTTTTCATCTGGAGAACTATAGCTGGCCTATTTCTATGCAAGGTTGCGATGCAGTATTGCAGCCTCACAATGATTACTCAAACGTAAGTACCACTTAGTTCAGTGGAGCTTTCGCCCTAGTTTATTTGCTGGCATATGTCAGTCCTCTGCAAATTAATAAAAGAAAATAGAAGAAAAACAGATTGTTTCATTTTGATGAAGAACTTTCTAACCAGAAAGAAAGCAGGAAAAACCCAGCCTAGAGATTCATTTTCTTCTCAGCAGTAGTGAAATAGAAATATTTCCACAACACCTTCTTAAATATTACTTCTTTTGATCTCTGAGCCAGCCTAAAGACAAATGTGAACAAAATAAAAATGCGTTCCAAACAAAATCTATTAAACTAAAAGGTGTGAAACTAACAGGACTCATATGTTAGCTTCACTGCTCTGTCACTGCGTTTCACGGATACATTTTGTTCAGCAAAAACTCTGTGCATGGGGGGGGGGGATGAGCATTCAGAGGCCTAGTTCTTGTTGAAGCAGTAGACCTTTGTCTATACTGTAATTGCATCCCCAGCTTGGAGGCATAGGCTCATGTGACTGATGAGGTTGGCATGTCAAGAACTCTTCAATAAATTCAGATACATAAAGATTCAATCATTTGGGTTCCAGTGGACTGTATATTTGCCATCCACAGTCTCTTTCGGCAATTCCCTCAAGGCGTATACTCCACCTGCAGGGTCAAGAGCTAGACCAAACCCATCACTTCAACCTCTAATGTTCCTCTAATTTGATTCATTATTTGGGATCAAATTAGAACCGTTAAAAACAAAACTCAGTTTCCTCCCCATTCACTATAGGAGGGAATTTTAGAATGGCTATAATTAAAACAAAACAAAACACTTTTCCTGCATTCCCATCAACCCCAGCTAGTGTGACCAATGGTCAGGGATGATGGGATCTAGAGTCGAACATCTGGAGGGGACTGTGTTATCTACCCCTAGGGTACATAGTCCAGAAAAAAAATATTTCAATTAAGGCCTTGAATCTTGTGATAGTTTTAATTGTTTCCATATAATTCTTTTGCACACAGTTTTTAGACTGAAGAGGAAGAGCAGGATTTAGAGGATATAACCTCAGAATAAGCCAGAAAGCAAGTGAATTCTATTTTCCCTCGGCTAACAGCTTGACTCTCAGCACTTGTTAACAGCATGTTCATGTCAGTTGTAGGCTGTGGCATATCTTTGCACCATGTACCTGTCTTCTGGCAACATCAGTGGGACGTACAAGGCCTAGTAGCCAAGGCTGGGGAATTCAAAATTTACGTTAGTCAAGGCCTTCACAAGTTTACATGCTTTCCCCACAAAAATAAATAAATAAACACAGTTTGCACCAGATGTGGAAAAGCTGGAGGAGATTTGTGTGATATCTTCCTAACTCAAAGCCTAAAGAATTCAGCTTATGGAAATGCTATATTAGACATGCTGATTCCAGATAACGCCATGTGTTGATTCTGGGTAACAGCCAAACTACTGACATTGGGACAGCACTAACGGAAAGCTTTGGACTGTGATGAACATATGCTTCTCTACAAGCAATATAATGCTGCTTAAACAGAGACTTACACAGCTGGCAGTTTCCTTCCTTGCCACCATTGAGTGACTTTCATGATAGCATAATGGACAGAGGTTCAACAGATGAAGCTCCCCCCCCCACGCCCATAATGAAGTGCAGTGCTGAGTAAAGCTGAACCAGTTCAAAAGTATTATTAATTATTAAATATTAATTATATATATGAAAAATGTGAATTATTAAATTACTAATTGTTACTTTTATTATATAAATGATGATGATGATAGTAATAATTAATAATTTCCCACCCTTCTCCCTAAGGTCCCAGGGTATAACATTAAAAAAGCTGTTTAAAACAGCTTACAATAACAAAAATAGAATGGATCCCAAACTATGTACATCTCACTTGTCAAGCATGCCTGCTACATAACTGTTAAATGCTAGAAAGAAAGGTTGGTGTTCATACTGTGGATGATATACTCTCATTGATTACTTCGAAGCTTATAAATATTCCAGTGTTCCAAATACCTCTAATTCTAGATCATGATCTCTCCATTTCTGACCATTTCATCCAGAAAAAAAACCAGGTGGTCACTAGTGGATAACTCCAGCTTACACAAACTGCTCATATGCTACCAGAATAGGTTTCTTGTATTAATTTAGAGAGCACTTAATGAATTGGGTTGATGATATCTTGGGAACATCCCAGTTCCATAAATTCCTGTTCCATCACTGAGATCTTCACTGAAGTCCCTGCTAGTGGTTCCCCATAACCCAGATGCAGGACTCATAGCAGGATGTAGCACTCGGGGACGAGAGGCAGAAAGGCTTTAATTTTAATGTTAATTACTTAGGGATTTCTATACTGCTGTTTACCTAATCATAAATAAGTAATATAAAGCATAGCATAATAAAAAAAATGTTAAAATAATTCACACAGCAAGGTAAAATGATACATCAGGAACGGACAACTGTTCCAACAATTACCTAACTCTGCAATAGCTGCAGATGTTTTTTCTCTACCAAATGGCTGGTGGGAGATTGACTATTTTCCATATTAACTCTTAGGGTCAGACATAAAAACTGGGCAGTTGCTCCAGGCCAGTGCTGGGTAACTGGTCTTTCTGCAGGATTCATAGTTGTGTTTCTGGCACTTTGCCTCTGGGCTCTGGATCAGCATGTTCAGAGCTGTCCAAGGTCCTGACCTTGTCTCTGTTTCAGACCCATAGACTAAAGGTTTCCCAATGCTGCCATTGCATTGCATTATCAGCAGTGAGAGAACCACCCTAAGGCAGAGTTGTAGACTAGGACTTATTGCTTTTGCCACAACAGTGGTCTCAGGTACCAGGGGCATGCGGTGAATTTTTTCATAGGGGAACAGTTAGGGCCAGAGGCACCAGCTTGTGAGGGGGATGGGAGTGGGTGGGTGTCCTGACGTCACGATGTCCTGACGTTATGTACCTGAGCAATCTGCCTAAGCCAGACAGAAGCTTCCCAGGCTTTGGGAAGGAGGCACCTGGAAAACAATTAGAGGCCTAGCCTAGTCCCCCTAGTCCACTGACTACACACCACTGTCAGATACTTACTTTCAGAGGAGCAGGAATAATAAGAAATTTCTCACAAAATTCTAGCAGTAGGCCTGCAAAATTCCCAGGGACAGACATGCATTGTTCATCTTGATTACCCATCACTTTTCTGTCTCTTAAACAACGGCAGCCAGCAGCAAACTGTTATCACATTGAGTATGCAAAGATCTGAAACATGTGAAACATAATATGGAAGTGAATCAATTTTCACTGCCACAATAGTATGCAAAGCATACCACCTCTTTTAAGAGACAGTCAAATAACGTGCAGACGTGCAGATGAGGGGAGTAAATTGAAAAGTGAAGAATAAACTTGCCAGAGGGGAAAGCACACAGATCATAACTTAAAAATCAGTAAGCAGGTGAGAAATTAAATAATGAGCTGGTGGAATGTTGAATGCAATTAATGTCTCATTCAATTTAGCACCATCATGGAGTGAGGAAAATACCTTCATTTGAACATGCAGCGTATTTATCTGTTTTGATGGAAGATGGAAGATATGCGCTGCCCAGGCAAAGGCAAAGGGAAATGTTATTTTGGCTGTTATCCTATATATACTTACCCCAGAAGGAAGTCTCATTGAACTCAATGAAGCTTACTTTTGAGTAGAAACAAATAAGTGTGCCCTGTTAGTCACTTTTTGTTTGTGATTGATTCAGTTATTTAAAAGGATGTTTCTGATGTTGTACTCGCAGAAACACCAAGTGACTTTTTTACCTCCTGTGTGCTGTTGCCCATTATGAAGACTAATGAGCATTCTAATTAGCATAGTTATTTTCTCAAGTTTTAATTATTTCAGTTTCTCTTTATCTTTTCCGCTTGGGCCTCATGGCATGATACCTGCCTAGGAAGTAAATGTATTGATTTAATTTTATTTAGTGTAATTACTATTGCCCTTGGCAAGGCAGCAATGAAATAAGCAAATTAGACTTTCCACTTTCCTCCCATCCTTCAAACGGGACAGAAAATAGAGAATTGACTGGCCAGTTGATTTATTTTCAGTTAATACTAAATTCAGGTATATTGTTACTTTGTTATTATTTCAGCTGTTAATAAAGGTGTGAATTTACATCCCCCCTGCCCCCTTAGTACTCACAATATTATCATTATTATTATTGTTATTAGTACATATTAATTTATTTATAATCCACCCTTCATGCCACAGGTTCTCAAGGTGGCATGCAACATTTTATCAAATGCAATGCTCTTCCTTAAACAATTAACAATTAGCATAAAATTATAAAAATTATAAGCATCATCAAGACCTTAAAACAATAAATACAGCACCATGGTAGCGCAGAAGCAAAGGCACCAGCCTTTAAATCAGCTGATTCCGTAGGTCTGGACAAAAAGTAAGTCTAAATTCAGGCATGGGGATCTGGTTAAGTTCTTATCTCCCCATCCCTCTTGGGCCATGATTGACAGCTGGTTGTTGGGGCTTGCAGAGCCACAGAGCTGATTGGACTCCAAATTTCCTTTAGCTCAGCTACATCTTTACCTGTCCCAAAGGTAAATACTTAAGGTATAAGGCAGGGTGCAATGGTTTGACCCAAACAGCGTCACGGGTTGAATGTGGAGGGCTAGCAGGTCTCTAATCAGACCCATGGGCTGTAGGTTATATGTTATGAAAATATCTGGAGGTTGCTAATATGGGAAGGCAACTATATCTCCAGCGGGATGGAGTCGCACATCCAGGGTGTCATGACAGAGAACAAGCTTGCTTCATAGGGTTTTACAACAAACTACACTACAGCCATTGATGGAACTGTAAGCGAGGCATCTCAACTAATTGTAGGACCCACCAAAGATGGTTAATCCCTTTGGAGTAGATGGTGGGGGAATGGTTGTGTCCAGGAACATACTTGTGGTATATTCTTTTGGACTGTGATGCTACACTCACTGCTAAAGAAATACTTGTTACTGACAACTCTGACAGTGCCACCACTTGTTTTGGAGAAAGCAGGTGGATTAATTCTAGTCACTCTCTGCACCAAAAGGTAATTAGCACTTTAAAAGCTTACCACGTCAACCCATTTTCAGGAAGATTGTCACACATGGTGGCATCTCCTGATCAGGGCTTTTTGGTTTGATTCACTGTTAGTTTCTGAATAATAGTTGTCATGTAACTTTGTTACAAGTGCTTAGAAAGCAATCTTTTTCTTTCTTTTTAATGCTTTCAAGCTCCAGGCCACCACCTTCAAATATTTAAAACCTTGCATGTACTTACTGCTTCCTACTGCTGTTTGCTCAAAGTGTGACATTATGACTATGAGCATTTGGATGGGAGATTACAGAAATAAAAGTATTTGTATCACCCTCTGAGACAGTCTGTCAAAGATTAGCCCTGTTTACTAAGTAGCCTTCACAATTTTTATCCCTGGAAACATAAATATTGCATCAGTGATAGAGATAATAATGTGTGCATGCTGTGCGCGTGCACACACACACACACACACACACACACACATATACTATTATTGTTTTGAAATATTTTATATTTTATTTTATTTTAATCATATTGTTTTACAGTTTGGTTGTATGTTACCCTGGGCTCCTTTGAGAAGAAGAATAGGGCAGAAATTTAATTAATATTGCTGGTAATACTTACAGCTCTTATGATCTGGGCAGGTTGTTCACCTGTGCATCCGTTATCGTACTGCTAATGCATTCTACAGACCGTAGGGGACATGGGTGCTGCTGTGGTCTAAAGTTGGTGGTTTGAATCCCCATGATGGGGTGAGCTCCCGTTGCTCTGTTCCTGCTCCTGCCAACCTAACAGTTTGAAAGCATACCAGTGCAAGTAGATAAATAGGTACCGCTGTAGTGGGAAGGTAATTGGCATTTCCTTGCGCTCTGGTTTCCCTCACAGTGTTCTGTTGTGCCAGAAGCAGTTTCGTCATGCTGGCCACATGACCTGGAAAGCTGTCTGTGGACAAACCCCAGCTCACTCGGTCTGAATGCAAGATGAGCGCCGCAACCCCATAGTCACCTTTGGCTGGACTTAATCATCCAGGGGTCCTTTACCTACCTTACAGACAGTAGATACACTTTTCTATATGTCTTCTTGACATTAGTCCCTTGTTTATTTTCCTGAAACAAAAATACAAGTTGCCCTAAATGTTTTAACTCATCAATAGCACACTCCTTCATGTGCCTACATGTGAGTAAGTCCCATTGAGTCCAGTGTAGACTTCCTTCCAGATAAGTGTGTTTATCTCAGTGGCGTAGCGTGGGTTGTCAGCACCCGGGGCAAGGCAAGTAATTTGTGCCCCCTAACCCGTGGATTTGTGCCCCCTAACCCTAACCCCTAGATGTTGCGCCCGGTGTGACTGGCCCCCCCTGCACCCCCACGCTACGCCACTGGTTTATCTAGTCTTATGTACCCTTTTGTCAACAGAAACCCCAATGAACTCAGTGACACTTATTTCTGGGTAAACACGAATAGGACTGCGTTGTTAAAATATGAATGCCCTACCAGCAGATCCTCGTTGTTTCCAATATATTTTAAAATGGCCAGCAGATTCTAATGATCTATGCTCCGTTTGATGCTGAAGGGGGTATAATGTGAATAATGCTGGGTGGAAAGGAAACCAAATGATTTTATCAACATTTTTTAAATATTAGAAATCACCACCTTTCTCCTACTCAGTTTTCACCCAAGCACACAAAAGTCTCATCAGCTACTCAGCACTGTGTTGAATGAAAGAAGGTAGAGTGATAGAACCTTTCCTGCTCAGAGGCATCTAATTAAAGTTTATTCAATCATTTGTGCCATTCAGATACAACCCTGCTATGAGTGGAGCCGGGTGGTGAGGGAAAATGAAATCCTGATGAAATGAAAAGAATAATTGGCCAAGATTCACGAAGTGTTAACCATCTTTCAGAGTGCTGTAATAGACTAAGATAATGGGAAATCACAGTGAGCTGTCATTGATCCAACATTCCTATGTAGATCTATAACAATATATTGCTCAGAGGTTTATTCCCTTTGTACATTGCAGCTCATTCCATGTTTAACTATAATTAAAATACCCTTTTCCCCAGAAAGCAAAAAAGGCAAGTTGAGTTAAAAGGAACTATTTTGTCCTGTTGGAGTTCACATGAATTCATGGGTGGAAGAAATCGTCCTGAAGACAATTACCTTTTCAGAATTTATGTAAACTATTTGGCAGCGAAGACACGCTTTCTTGGAGAGTTATTTGGGAGTTAATATTGGTTTCAATATATAGGCTGTGTGACAATAGTGTTCTATTTATTATGTTGATGATGCTCCAAATCCAGTGGAAGTGAGTCATGTTTTTTCTTCCCATTGAAATTTATGGAAGCCTAGCTTGCAATGTAATCATATGTGTCTACTCCGAAGTAAGTCCCATGTATTTCCACAGGGCTGATGTGTGTCTTGAATGGCACTTTAAATGGAGAAGTATTAATTTCAGTGAACTTCAGCAAACTCCAGAATGACTTGTATTTTTAAAATCCCCCTTCAACCAATTACCGGGTATATGTTTTTGAAAGAGCTGTGCAAGAATCATTTGTGTGTATTAGGTCTCTAGAATCATATCTGTACAACTCAGTTTGCCAACACTTGCTACACGACAAGGAGTGCTAATTCAACTCCCACACAATTTTAAAATTCATGGTGAACATGGGAAGGAATGAAAACCATTGACCTATTTGGGGGAGGCATGGAAGAATTCACACAATTTTTTAGGAGTGGGGGTTTGCTAGAAGTGCATTCATAAGACAAGTTAAAAGGAGGGGACCTAACAGCAGCTGTGGCACCCCTTCCCCCCCTTCCCAATGTACCACTGGGACAACACAACTTCATTGCACTGAGGGGAGTGGGTTGCCTCAGAGCTGGGAGCTTCAGAACTCTATTTTTTCCTAGGAGGACTAGAGACTTATTTTTTGGGAGAAAAAAGAAAGAAAGAAAGAAAATCCAGAGTCTGGGCCCCCTCCCTTTGGAACACCAGGTCAGCAACCCCCAGTGTGCATAACGCCAACTCTAGCTCAGTATAAGAAGGCACATTACTATGTTCCTACATAATGTGAGGATCACCATCTTCCTATGTGGAAACAGGCTAGCAGTTTTCAACAGTGACAACAATTATGCACTGCCAGGAAAAACAGAGAGGGAGGGCAGAAAGGTAAAAGGGAAGCCAACAGAGCATTTTTGCTCCATCTCAAATTACATGGCTATTTAGAGGTTGATTAGGAAGCCAATGAGAAGATGAATGAAGAGGAATGTGATGAATTGCTGGCGCCAATATCCTGGAATACAATTGCCCAACAGCTGTGTGCACACATGATTCTGTTTCACAAACATGAAGATGTTTCGGAGAGTGCAAATATTTATTCTCAATTAATGGGATCATCTTAAACATCTGAAATGATCTCAGCAATTCATTCGAAAGAGGAAAATGTGAGGTAAATCTATAAGCAAAATCAATGCTTATAATTACACATTCCACAAGCTGCTCTTTTTTAAAAAAGAAGTGCACTCTTTTGCAAGATAAATATATAAAAATCTACCCACATATAAGTAATGTAGTTTATCCATATTGCTATATTCAGAAATGTTAGGAGTATATCAGAAACTGCCTTAAAAGCAGAGCTTTTTTCTGGCATATATGCCTGCACTTATGGAACTCAAAATAAAAATAAAAATTGGAGAGTTTCCTGGTATGCAACTTTACAAGACATATATATATATATATATATATATATATATATATATATACCGTATTTTTTGTCCCATAGGACGCTCCTTCCCATAGGACGCACCTAGTTTTTTTGGGGGGGAAATAAAGGAAATTTTTTTTCCCTTTATTTCCCCCCCAAAAGCAGGTCGGGGAAACCAAACCAGGTCTAGGAAGGGCGCTGCACCTCCCTGAGCTTGTGGGGCTGGCCGATGTCTGCCTCAGGCGGCAGGCTGCTATCCGCAGCGTGGGGAGCCCTGCGGGGAACCCCTGCAGGGCTCCCCACACTGCGGATGTCTGTCCGGCGCGCGGGGCGCTCTGCTTCAGGGCGCCCCACCCGCCGGGAGGCAGGCTGCTATCTGCAGGTGGGGAGCCCTACGGGGAACCCCTGCAGGGCTCCCCACGCTGCGGATGTCTGTCCGGCGCGCGGGGCGCTCTGCTTCAGGGTGCCCCACCCGCCGGGAGGCAGGCTGCTATCCGCAGCATGGGGAGCCCTGCGGGGAACCCCTGCAGGACTCCCCACGCTGCGGATGTCTGTCCGGCGCGCGGGGCGCTCTGCTTCAGGGCGCCCGACGCTCCAGGAAGCAGGCTGCTATGCGCAGCCTAGACAGCCCTGCCGGACCTCCTGCATGGCTGCCCAGGCTGCGGATGTGCTCCCGAAGCGCGGGGCGCTCTGCTTTCAGGGCGCCCGACGCTCCGGGAAGCAGGCTGCTATCCGCAGCCTAGACATCCCTGCCGGACCTCCTGCAGGGCTGCCGGGCTGCGATGCGCTCCCGAAGCGCTGGGCGCTCTGCTTTCAGGGCGCCCGACGCTCCGGGAAGCAGGCTGCTATCCGCAGCCTAGACAGCCCTGCTGGACCTCCTGCAGGGCTGCCCGGGCTGCGGATGTGCTCCCGAAGCGCCGGGCGCTCTGCTTTCAGGGCGCCCGACGCTCTGGGAAGCAGGCTGATATCCGCAGCCTAGACATCCCTGCCAGACCTCCTGCAGGGCTGCCCGGGCTGCAGATGCGCTCCCGAAGCGCCGGGCGCTCTGCTTTCAGGGCGCCCAACGCTCCAGGAAGCAGGCTGCTATCCGCAGCCTAGACATCCCTGCCTGACCTCCTGCAGGGCTGCCCAGGCTGTCCCAGGCGGATGTCTTCCTGAAGCCTGGAGAGCGAGAGGGGTCGGTGCGCACCCACCCCTCTCACTCTCCAAGCTTCAGCAAAAGCCTGCATTCGCCCCATAGGACGCACCCAGATTTCCCCTTCATTTTTGGAGGGGAAAAAGTGCGTCTTATGGGGCGAAAAATACGGTATATATTATTGAGGTGCATCAAATGGATCAATCTTCTCTCTGCTTCCAGTCTTTTAAGTTCTCCCACACCAAATGTTTATTTTGGAAGACTCACATTCTTATAAGAGAACTTTGTGACATCATCATCATTAGGTCATTGCCCCACTGTGTTTTCCCATCTCTTTTCGTTGTCAGATGGCATAAAAATCTAACTAAAAATTGTTTGTTTTGGCAACAAAAATAACACTAGCACAATATCCCTAAGTGCACCATCAAATCAATGATACACTCTTCCCTCTTTTTAAAGAAGTGTAGTTCCGATGCAAACAGTGGCGTGTAAGATGGGGAAACCTTTTGCTATGCATCAAGTTTGGCACACCTCTTTCCCACAGGTGCCTTGTTTATTTTTAATTGATCTTTCGCACTAAAACATCATTTCACTTTTTCTTAAGCCTATTGGGGTGCAACCGTAACTCACACTTCCCACTGGTGACATTTGATGAACAGCAGAGCCACTGTTTCATTTTTAGCCCTGCCGGTGGTAGCAGCCGCGATTAAATCTGGGAGTGGGGGCAAGATGATTAAGCCCAATTGGGACCCTATGCAGATGCCACGGCAGCTCAGCCTCTGCCCTATCCTCAAAACACTCTGTTTCAGAGCTTCCCACTGGCCCTTCCACATTTGCTGGCTGAGAAGAGGAACCTCTGCCCAATCCAGTCCTCTCCCAGCCTGGTATAAGGGAGATTTGGGTTGCTGTGCCAGTACATTGTTTTTAAAGGGTGGGGGTATTTAGACATGCTGCCTTTCCAGAAGGCACCATTTTAATACTATATTCATTTCCCTTTTCCTTTTCTTGCTAGTCTTTTAATTAGTATTTCAACACTTTTTAGCCTCTCTCTCTTTTTTAAAAAAAGTTATGAAAGTAATTATGAAAGAGTGCTGATATAAAAAGTACTTTAAATCAAAGAATTGATTAAAAATGGCTGGCTCACAATTTCAGATTTCCCATCCTTTGACTATGTCATCTCTACTAGTGGATCAAATAAAGTTACATACACTAGTATACCTCGCCCCTCAAAAGTGTGGAAAGCCAGTTATAATTCTGAATGTAGCTGACAGTGGGAAATTGATGGCTGGTTGGCAGTAGGAGTTGCCAGTCTGAAAGTGGCTGTATTCTGCTTCCTTTCTCATTTCCCCCTATCCCTGCTTTTGTGATGGTATAGATCAGAACAACCACACTTTGTACCTCCGTGGGTAGACAGAAACAAGCTTCTGACTTGGGCATCTAAAGACGGGCATTTTTACATATCTAATGGGGCGTATTCCACTGAAACCAGCTGCTCTGTGGTGAGTTTCTTAACTTTTGAACTAGATGACGCTTGGGGTCCCTTCCAACTGTACAATTCTATAATTCTGCAATTCTGTGATTCTTCCTAAGACCACCAAGAGTGTGGATAGGAGCGGTGGAGATAAAAGAACATCATATAATGTGCTGATGAGAAATGGTAGCCTTGCAACAGATAGATATATATATATATATATATATATATATATATATATATATATATATATATATTACATTTTTGTTTTAAAAATGATGAAACAGTTCCAAAATTGTTCTGAGAATATGGTTATCTGTCCTGGCCACTATGCAATCACCATATTAAAATGTACATATTTCTACTGCAGAAGTGCTCAGTGTTCTAATAGCTCATCTAGACATTCTAGTTATTCAGCATGCATCCTGATTTGTTTGCGCAGAGCTTACATTTTTTGCGGGCACCTATCAGTCTTGAAAGACAATGGAGTGTGCCTCTAAGGGTGAAGTCAAACAGCTGCATGAGCAGCACCAAAGTGACCTCCCTGGTGCGCAAACCTGGACAGTGCATATTGAGATCCTGGGCTGCCCAGACAACTGATGTGGCCTCCCTGATGTGGTCCAAAGGAAAGCAGAATAAAACATTTGGCACTGGCTTGGATGCAGGAGTTGCCAAAATTACATTATATGAAGGTCAGATAATACCTGGGCTTTATGGAGCATCTATTCTGATTCATTAGTGGGTTGGTTATACAACAATGAGAATTCATCCCGATTTCCTTCTGGGGTGTTAATACATCTTCCTATTTAACATTTACTGTAATAAATCTGTTTCTTTTCTAAAGGGGATTTCTTGCACAAGAGCCATTTAATCTTTACTTGCACAACCCTAAATTTCTGGTATGTGCTTGAATCCATTCCACAAAACACTGGTGGTCTGGAGGTGACCTTTGTTGGCTGTAAATGGACAACACATAGGTTTCTTTTTATAGTAAAAAGGGGCATGGGTGGCGACACTCACCACCTTCAGGACATCTTGCCTATTATGTGTTGAGCTGGCATGATTAGTGCATCTGAAAAGGACCTCTAATAATACATTGAGTGTACTGTAAAATAATAAATGTTCCGTAGAATGGTAACTCAACTTTTCTTTTTATTTCCAGCTTTCAGACACAAAATGATGTCGAAGTCAGTTATCAGAAAGAATCCACGCTTTTTCCTCTCCTTAAGCCCGAGTGAATCCTTCTGCAAACAGAAAGCCAAAATCAGCAGCAGTATGGGGTTTAAGGAAACCTTACAGCATAGACAAGAAAATCCTGGTATTTGAACATTTTCAGGACATGTAATACAAAGCAGTAGACAAATGAACAACAGTTGTGCTCTAAGTCCCCTGCTTTGGAAGGTAAACCCGTAAATATTAATTTTGCTAATTCCCTGGGTTTTGTTTCCACTCCTGTTTCTTCCAGGAAACAAAAGGAAACCAACAAAATAAAACATTATTCAATGGCCTGTCTGAAAAATGACCTCAGTTCTGGAAATCGCATTAAAAACAAACACAGCAAAGTCTGTCTTTTGCTACCGTCTCAAGTTATTCTGAATGCAGAGGAGGGGAAGTGGAGGAAATATTTCTTCTGTTGAAGTTGTTTTTTTCCAAGTCAGTCTTACAAAATATTTGCTTTGAAAGGAGACATTTTCAAACAGATCCTCATCAGTACCTTGACCTTGTTTTATGGCCTGACTTCTGACAAACTGTAGATCCATACACACCCGCCCTGACACAAAGAACTTTCATTTCTGGGTGAAGAAGCAATCATTTGAATGTACATCAAACAAGGCAACAAAGTCCAGTTTATATTTCCATTAGAAATGTGCTTTGCTTATAAGAAATCAATTTCCCCTTCCTTTCTCTTACACCTGCACACCAATGATTACAAGCCAGGCCGCTTTGCTTTCGCTGTTACTGCTGGATTTCAGGTACTCTTTCCCTGTGCCCTGGGCAGTCCAAGTACAACTCCTCTCAGTTCACTACGGTTAAGCCTGTGGGTTAAACACAGGTGGTGCAAGGGAAAGACAGTGAGTTTGCCTTGCAGTGCTTAATCTTTGGGCCTACATCGCACAAAGTCCCACCAGGCCAAGGATTTGGCACGGATTTCACAAAACAAAAGCCTTTCCTTCCTGGACAAATGTTGAGTTTGGAGAGGCAGGCAGAGCAAACCCAGCAACCACCCATTCACTGGATTGCTGCTGATTGCTTTTTGTGGGGACCAGGAATATATATATATTTCCTCTAGTCCTGAGTAAATTAGTCAAAACTGCATACCTGAACGTGTGTGTATTGAGAGAAATTAGCACTAAATGCTGACAAATTTCCACAAGGATTTTATAAAAATATATTGCAGATTGCTTTGGTAATGGGGAGAACTGAATGTAAGCATAGAAAAACGAGAAACCAAAATTCATCCCTCTCTACATGATTGGCATTGCACACACACGCACACACCACTAAGGTTACTGATGTCGACACATATCTGAAGTCAACCTCACTGAAACCTCTAAGGCAGTGATATCTAGTACTTTCCCACCGGCTTGAAGCTGTCAGCTTAACCCCTTGAAGGCATCACAGGTTGTATAAAAGCCTAACCATACAGCAGCTCCCTACATATTCATATAAATGCCCTTTTCTTTTGTTCTGCGATTCACTGCATTCACTTCTCATTCTCTTTCATCTGCAGTGTGCTCTGTGTGGGCTAAAACAAGGAAGCAGGAAACAGCTAGGGGAAAAGAAAGAGACAGGTAGAATTGCGAATGCACCAGCAGAGACATAAGAGACCTGGGACAGCCAGCTTTGACAGCGGAAGTGGGAATCAATATTAATGCATTGTTTCAAAGTTCTTCACCCAGGGAAGCTTCAAAATGGTTTTCTTGTACCAGAAGTTTATAGTTCATTGCCTTGCTGCTAAGTATCCCATTCATTTAGTGTCTGGGACGGTTGCCCTTTTTCTCTGGAAGTGCCTAGATCCCCCTGAGGAAACCAAGCTGAAGCCATCTTCAGCTGCAGCCGAGATTAAGCTTTGACTAAATAAGCATGGAGGATAATTCACTTTCTCCTTCTGTTCTTGTTTTCTTCATCCTTGGATCCCAGGTAATTTATTGTAAAGGTATACAAATTTTTGTTGGTAGCTGCTGTCAGCTACCTCATGATTTAACAGTCATTTGTAGCTCTGCCGCAATGCATTTTAAAGGGATGAAGCTGTGCCGGGAATGAAAATATTTCTTTTATCAATATCCAGCTCTTGGTTTGGCCAGTGAAATACTAATGCAGTATTCCTTATCCCCTATGATTCAGAGATACAGAAAAGAAGGAGACATATGCTGCTAACTTCACATAGAATGTGAAGCAGCCACTGCGGACAAATGGAAGGCTGTCATTGCCATTTTGTTCACAAGGAAGCTGCGATGCTAAGTGCACTTATTATGGCCAAAGCTGTAATGAACTGACTGGGAATTCTGGGTAAGCATTCATTCCACAGGGCTTTAAGAGGGATTTAGTGCTTCGTAAGTGCACTTAAGACTGCTGCTTCCATGTAATGACAGTGGCAAACTTCTAGGCCCACTTCTCACATTCACTTACACATGAAGATGGCGATGCACCATGTGGCTTATAAAACGGAAATGGGGAACCTGAGGGCTCTGCAGATGTTGCAGGACTCCACCTGCCATCAGCCTCAGCAAGCATGGTCAATGGTCAGGAAGGAAGGTCGTTGGAGTCCAACAATATCTGGATCCCCATCTCTGCTCTAAAACCTTTGCTTGATTAAAAATCTTCTCAACCCACATGTGCTCGCACACATTTCTTAGCAAGTGCTCCACCCACACGGTTGAAATATGACAAGTTATGCATGTGGGTGACTGAAAGTTTGAAGTAAGCCTGACACAGCCTCTTGATTTTGACAGGCTTTGGCATATCCAACTTTTATTTTATAGGATTGGTCAAACTCCCATTTTTATATTTCAGATGGTAAAGTCAAGTGGCTTGTAACTTTTGTTGTTGTTGTTCTGTAAACACTTATGTTCCCCTGTGTGAAGATCAGAGGTTTCAGAGAACCTCAGAAATCCAAACCTTGTAATCAGAATACATTTGTATACCAAGAAGATCCACACCACAATTATGCTCAGACTGGCAAGATTCAACAGCGTTTCATAAGTGCTGTACTTGGACCGCTTTGTGTTGCTTGGCATGAAGATCCATGGAGGACACTTGTCACCTATTTATTTGAAACTCCTGTACGTTTCTTCTGTGAGCGATAAAAGAGGTGTAAGCAAACTGAAACACAATCCAGCAACAAATCTAAACAAATCTACCTAAATCTGTTTTTAAGTTAAACAGCAACAGCTTCCTGTGAAAAGAACCAAACTAGTATGGAACAGATAAACAGCCTTTCCCACCCACATGCTTAAAAAAGAGAGATTGTCCAGGCTTTTCAAATGCAGAGATGTGACACATCCCCAAACTGCAAAGGGAACACAAATCCATAATCTTGAACAACTACAGTAAATGCCCTGTTGTTAGCAGCTGATGTTCCAAACTGACAGAGTGGGAGGACATGGGACAGGGGCAAGTGCGTCAAACCCAGATAGTGTGGGATTGATTTCTGCACGCATTGCTAGAAGAAACTAAGACTGCATGCTTCTGCTACCTATTGCTTAAATTCGCAAAATACAGCTTCTATATTTAATGTGACTCCTTGTGTGACGGGATCACATCTTGGAGAACTCCAGCTTTCTCATGCCTTAGTCATGTTAGACCAATTTTACAGCCATGGCTTTCCCCCCAAAATCCTGGCAACTGTAGTATGTTAAAGGTTGTTGAGGGTTGTTAGGAGACCTATATTCTCCTCACAGAACTACAATTTCCAGAGCAGTAATAAATCCCTCTCCCCAGGGAATTCTGGGAACTGTAGATCTGTGAGGTGAATAGTGTTCTTCCAACAATTCTCAGGATCGTTAACAAACAACAGTTCCCAGAACACTTTGGGGTAAGCCATGACTGATATGTGTTTTAAATGTATGGGGTTAGTTGCAGAGGGGGATTTTGTTTTGCACAGCAATCTGGAAAGCAGTTTTCCAGCCATGAACTTGAGTGCTTTTATGCAGGGTTATATCTTCTAAAGAGGAGCCAAGATTTATTTGAAGCAGGAAAATGTCACTCACTGCTGAAAGGTCTAAACATACTGAGGCAGGAGATGAGGTTGTTTCACAAATGAAGGCATTTGAAGTTGTGGTAGACTTAGAACAATTTACAGATGGCCTCAATGAGTCATGCCTCCTAAATATTCTAGCATTCCACAATAGCTACTGTGTCAGCACAACATTCCAAAAAAGGACACCATATGGAAAGCTACTTAACACCGATTTCTAATCCAAAATACACAACCAACCAAAAATGGTAAAGGGAAAAAACAGGAGAAAACCAGAGTAAAATAGAGTATAATTTTAATACTTCCCCACCCTCCTAGTCCTGTTATGTTGACTATTACAACATTTGGAAAACATTAACATTTGCAGAAATCTGTGCTTGGAAAAAAATGTTCTCTTTGTTTTTCCTTTCCATGATACACATGCAGAATACTTCGTCACATTTTGGCCCCATCTGTGCTATACATTTAAAGCAACATCATACAGTTGTGGCTTTCGCCCAAAGAATCGTGGGAATTCTTTGGGGGAGCAAAGAAGCCATCAGTTACATATTATTTGCAAACTTAAAACAAAAACATCAACAGCAAATACTGGTCATATTGACTGGATTGCTTTCCGTGCCAGACATGCGGCAAATAAACAAACATGAGCAATTCCTGCTCCCATTTCGATTTCTGGCAGAGTTCTCAGACATCCCTGCATACTGCCTTGTTGAACCTTCTGCAATAATTCTGAAGTGGCTGAACTCTTCAGTGTCATTTGGGCAACATTGGGCTGGCTAAGAAGCATTTTAAGAACTTCTAGTCCAGCTTCTTCAAGATGTCAAGATCACATGGGAACATTTCAGACAAGAAAATCCTCACATGGACTCTCGGGTGGTTCAGTACTACATGCTTTCCTGAAGTAGCAAAAGTAGTTGTGCCAAAGGTGAAGTATCCACTAAAAGCTTATTGTGAACATGCAGCAAGAAGAAGAGGTAGATTTGTGTGATAGACTAGGAAAGTTTTAAACATACAAGGGCAGTAAAAACATATAATGTCAGTGACATCCCAGCAATCTTAACAAAAGAAACAAAGAATTCAAGTGACTTCCTGAGAATATAGTAAGAACTATTTGAAACTAAATTCTGAAACATTGCCAAAATTTGACTTTGTATGAAATTACATTCCAGCTCTGCTTCCAGTAAAGCTGATTAAAGAGTCCCAGTAAAGGCTATCCATCTTCTAGGTGTGACTTTTGAGTGGCTACAATATAGGCTCTCCTGAGAAACAAACACGCTAGCCAGAAATTGACAGGATTCTAAATTCACATCATTATCCGCACCATTACAAACCTGGAAATGGACAGTCTTGCCACTATGAAATAAAATATGCCTTGCTTTACCATTTGTTGAAAGTCATTTCCTAGGATGACCTGAGACCACTACATGAAATACAAGAGCACATTGTGCTTCTGGCATTTAATGAAATTTATTTTATGGATTTTGTGGTCTATGCTCATGGAATGCTCTCTCATCTCCTGCCTGGGAAAGATTTTTCTTTGGACGTGTCTGTGTTATCAGTTCTGTTATTCAGGAACTGCAGAGAGGAGTTTTACAATGGGGGGCAACTGAACTTTGCCCTACCACCTCTTGCAATGCCTGCCACCTGCTGTTTTGTACAGTTACATTCCCTGCAAGTTTCAGTTGCAAGCTTCTCTGCAAGTGTAGCAATCCTCTGGAGAAGTTGCAGATGGTTAAAAATTCTGCTAGGAACTTTCACTAATGCAAGACACAATAACAAACTTTTGATCCATACCCCCACATCCTGGTATCCTGAAAGGAGAAGGAGCCTAACAGAACATAATATTCTACCTGAATTTTTCTACCCTGTACTCTCAGAAAATCAGAGCTTTCCAAACTGCATATGATAATAATAGCAGCCCGGGCCAACCTTTGGTTAACATTGTTCCTTGTGAAGTTGAGGAGAAGCCTTCCCAATCCTCTAGGAAGAAATGAAAGTATGCAGTAAGCCAACAAGGGACACTCATGGCTGAGCAGCATTACCCATATGTTATATTGGTTGACTGAAATATACTCGGAGTCGCAAAGTGATTTCATGCTCTTTATTCAGCTCATAGTGGTGAGGAGGAATGAATGAATGTCCCCTCAAAGTATCTGCCTTATATACATTATTTACACAATGGGCTGCACATGATTGGCTAATTCCGGAATTGTACTGTAAACCAATCAGGTTGTGGATTCACTTCAATCTGGAGCATGATTGGGTGGTTCCTGCCAACCAATCATACTGCTGCATTGTTCTAGGACCAATCAGACTGCTGCATTCTGTTTTTTTTTAAAAATATTTTTATTAGTTTTATAAAATACAGAAAGAAGAATAAAGAACGTAATATAGAAGCAAAAAAGAAAAGTTACAAATTTTTCTTACCCTTCTTTCCAAATCTGTTGGACTTCCCCACATCCTCCCAACCCTGCATTCTCTGTAATACATAACGTCTGCAATTTGTTAACTTATTTCAATACTTATTGTATCTTCCTTTTTATCATGTTGCCCAATTTCAAATATATTATAACCCAAATCATGTACATTTTCATTTTAACACAATAAAGTTGTTTCATTATTCTATCTCTGACTCCTTGTCCCTTAATTTCCATTTCTTAAATTTAACATTACTGAAGCTAAGATTTCCTAAAAGGTGCATTTTTTAACATTCATACAACTTATAATGTTTTTCCAAATAGTCTTTAAATTTTCTCCAATCTTCCTCGAATGTTTCTTCTCCCAAGTCTCGGATTCTGCCAGTCATTTCGGCCAGTTCCATATAGTCCATCAACTGCGTGTGCCATTCCTCCAGTGTGGGTAAATCTTGTGTCTTCCAGTATTTTGCAATCAAAATCCTTGCTGCTGTAGTGGCATACATAAAGAAAGTTCTGTCCTTCTTAAACACTCTCCGGTCCACCATGCCCAGAAGGAAGGCCTCTGGTTTCTTAGGTAAGGTAAATCTCAGTACCTTTTTTAGTTCATTATGAATCATTTCCCAGAAGGCCTTCACTTTCGGGCAGGTCCACCAGAGGTGAAAGAATGTCCCTTCCGCCTCTTTACATTTCCAGCATTTATTATCAGACAGGTGATATATCTTAGCAAGCTTGACTGGGGTCATGTACCACCGGTATATCATTTTCATAATGTTTTCCTTCAAGGCACTACATGCCGTAAATTTCATTCCGGTGTTCCATAACCTTTCCCAGTCTTCAAACATAATGTTATGCCCCAAATCCTGCGCCCACTTTATCATGGCGGATTTGACTGTCTCATCCTGAGTATTCCATTTAAGCAGCAAGTTATACATTCTCGAAAGTAGTTTACTTTTTGGTTCTAACAATTCTGTCTCTAGTTTCGATTTTTCCACCTGGAATCCAACCTTCTTATCTACTTTAAAGACCTCTTGAATTTGTGCATAATGCAACCAATCTCGCACCTTGTTTTTTAGTTTTTCCAAGCTCTGCAACCTCCAATTGTCTCCAATCTTTTCAATAATTTCCCCATATTTAGGCCAATTGGCTTCCATATTAGGTCTCTTACGTCCCTTGGCCTCCACCGGTGAGAGCCACCTCGGAGTCTTACTCTCCAATAAGTCTTTATATTTTGTCCAGACCATTAAAATTGCTCTCCTGACAATGTGGTTTTTAAACAATTTGTGCACTTTAACCTTGTCATACCACAAATATGCATGCCACCCAAAAGCATTGTCAAACCCTTCCAGATCTAGGACATCAGTGTTTTCCAGTAAAATCCAATCTTTCAACCAGCAGAAGGCTGCAGCTTCGTAATATAACCTCAAGTCTGGCAGGGCAAATCCCCCTCTTTCTTTCGCATCAGTTAGTATCTTAAACTTTATTCGGGGCTTTTTGCCCTGCCAAACAAACTTAGAAATATCCCTCTGCCACTTTCCAAAGCATTCCACCTTGTCCACGACCTGTAGGGTCTGAAACAAAAATAGCATTTTTGGCAATACATTATCTTTATAGCTGCTATTCGGCCCAACAAGGAAAGTTTCAATCTTGACCATGTTTCCAAATCTCTTTTGATTTCTAACCAACATTTCTCGTAGTTGTCCTTGAACAAATTCAAATTTTTGGAGGTCAGATACACCCCTAGGTATTTTACTTTTTTAACCACATTTAATTCTGTTTCTTTCACAAACTCATCTGTTTCTGTACTTGTCAAATTTTTTGCTATAACCTTAGTTTTTTGCTTGTTCAGCTTAAATCCCGCCACCCGACCAAAGTCCGAAATTAATTCTAACACTCTTTTAGTACTAGGGACAGGCTCCTGCAATGTTAATACCAGGTCATCTGCAAATGCTTTCAATTTATATTGTTTCACTCCGACCTCAATTCCCTGTACCAACTGGTCCTTTCTAATCATGTTCAATAGCACCTCCAGGACTGAAATAAATAATAGGGGGGATAGGGGGCACCCCTGCCGTGTCCCTTTTTCAATTTTAAACTCCTCTGTCACCACATTGTTTACTATCAATTTCGCTTTTTGTTCTGAATATATTGCTTCTATTCCATTTTCAAACCCCCGCCCCACTCCCATCCTTTCCAAGTTTTTCTTCATAAACATCCAGGAAATATTGTCAAAGGCTTTCTCCGCATCAATAAAAATTAACACCGCTCTAGTGTTTAGTTTTGTTTGTAGAAGTTCCAAAATGTTGATGATGTTTCTTGTGTTGCCAAACAAATGCCTACCAGGGAGAAAGCCAGCCTGGTCTTTATGGATCACTTCATTAAGCACTTTTTAAAACCTACTTGCCAAAATGTCTGCAAAAATTTTGTAATCCACATTTAGGAGTGAGATGGGGCGGTAGTTCTTCAGCTGGGTCTTTTTCAGTTTCTAGTTTGGGTATCAATGTGATGAAGGCTTCTTTCCACATTTCCGGTGCCTTCCTCCCCTCCATGATCTGGTTACAAACCTCCAACAAAGGCTGTATCAAATAATCTTTCAAAACCTTATAGTATTTGGAGGTAAGTCCGTCGGGGCCTGGAGATTTGCCTAATTGTAGGTTCTGAATGGCACTTTCAATTTCTTGCTGTGTAATATTACTATTCAGGGTTGTTCTCATTTCCTGAGGTATTTTCTGTAATCCATTGGTTTTAAGAAATTGGTCCACCTCCGAATCTTTCTGTGGCCCTTGTGAATAAAGTTCTTTGAAATATCTCTGGAAGCACTTTCTGATTTCCTCGGGTTTCTGAACCATTCTCCCATCAATTTCTAGATTTGTAACAGTATTAAGTTTTTGTCTCTTTTTCAACTGCCATGCTAGCAGTTTCCCACACTTATTTGCTGATTCAAAAGATCTTTGTTTCATTTGTTTAATTTTCCATTCCACCTCTTGATTTATCAATTTCAAATATTGTGCTTGGAAGAATTTCACTTCTCTCAGCACCTCCTTCGACTTTGGCCTAGATCTTAATTTTTTCTCTCCATCTCTTATCTTTTCCAATATCTTCTCCTTCTTTTCATTCCAGAATTTTTTCTTGATCCTATTTTGTTGTATTAGAAACCCTCTCATGACTGCTTTACTTGCGTCCCAGATTATTCTTTTTTCCACAGTAGTATTTAAATTTATTTCAAAATAGTCCTTCAAAGTTTTTTGGGCCTTCTTAACAATTTTCTCGTCCCTTAATAAGGTGTCATTCATTTTCCATCTGAAGGATCCGGTTGTATTTAGTCTCAATTCCATTTTCAAAGCATTATGGTCGGAGCAGGTTTTTGGACAGATTTCCACCTTTCTAGTCTTGGGTGCCAGTCCTCTAGTTATCCATATTTGGTTGATTCGTGTCCATGTCAGATGAGCTTCAGAAAAGAAAGTCCCTTCTTTTCCTAGGGGGTTCTTAACCCTCCATATGTCAATCAAATCCACATTGTCAGTCATTTCAAAAAAAGTTTTAGGTAGTCTGCCATCTTTCATTATGTTAGCGCTTTACGACTTATCCATATTTACAGACACAACCCCATTCATGTCACCCATCATGATGATGTTGTTATAGTCTAAGTAGTCCAGCATAATCTCATGCAGCTTCCTGAAAAATTCCGATTTTCCTTCATTTGGGGAGTATATTCCTAATATCAGAAATTTTTCTCCTTGTGTCTGGATTTCAATCGCCAAAATTCTGCCGTGTTCATCTTTAAATAAGAATTTCGGTGACAGGCTCTCCTTTGCATATATCACCACACCTCTTTTCTTCACTTTATCCGAAGATATAAATTCTTGGCCTAGTCTTTTATTAATTAACACTTTTCTGTGGAGCCTTGTCACATGCGTTTCTTGCAGGCAAATAATGTCCAAATGTTCTTTTTTCAATATATGAAATACTTTTCTTCTTTTTTCTGGAGAATTTCCGCCATTTATATTCCAACTAAGAAGCTGCAGCGACATCCTGGTCTAATTGGTGGGTCTACAATGGGGTGTCTAGGCTTCCCCCCGATCCCGGAGGTGGTAGTGTTGGTCCAGATCCAGACGGTGTAGGCTTTGGAGATGGTCCCGGTGGTGGTGGAGGCCAAGAAGCTGCAGCTCCTTTCTGGAGGTCCTCCTCGTGGTCGTGTAGGAACTTCTGTTGGTCCTCCGGTGTTTTAATTCTTACTTTCCTTCCTTTGTAAGTAAATGATAGTCCTTGCGGAAACTCCCACCTATAAGGGATTGTGTTATATCTCAACAGTTTGGTCAAATCTATATAAGTAGTCCTAAGGTCCAAAAGGTGTTTAGGTATGTCTCTGTAAATTTCAGCCTTTTTTCCTTCTATCTCCAAGGATTTTTTTAAATGTAGGACTAGTATCTTATCTCTTTCCTCTCTCGATCTCAAAATAACCAAACAGTCTCTGGACTTGTCCTTCTTTATCAATTTTCCCAGTCTAAAGGCAGTCACAATTTTAAAATCCTTATCTTCCTCTATCCCCCAGAATTTGGAGAACAAAAGTGTCAAAAATCCCTGTAGGTTTCCCTCCTCCAATTCTGGGATAGCCCTTAATCTGAGATTATTTTCCTTACTTTTCAATTCAACCAATGACAGGTAGGCTTGTTGTTCCCCTACCTGTCTTTTCAGAGGCCTTACTTCCCCCCTAATCTCATCAACCTTTTTGTTCGCCTGTTCTGCTTTTTGACAAGCTTCCACCGCAAGCTTATAATTTTCAGTAGTTGCCCCTTGTAATTTTTCAATTGCCTGGGTATGATGGGAAACTTGCTCAGATAATTTGGTAATAGAGGATGTAGCTTGGTCAATTTTTGATGATTGATTGTCCACTTTTTGATTTAAAATTCCAAGTTGTTCCAAGATTTGCTTCAGGACTATTTCAGATCCTCCAGTTGCCATATCTTCTGCAGCAGGCTCTTCAAATTCCACCTCCTGTGCTGTTAGCACAGTTGGGACGGATGATCTTCGTTGATGAGATAGGGTTGTTTGAACAAGTTGCCCTGGTTTCTTTTCTTTCTCTTTAGCTTTAGCTGCTCTTGTTCTCCCTGTACCACTCATTCCACACCTGCCTCTGTTCAAGGTCAAATTTTCTTTTGTTTCATAAGTTAGACAAAGTCCAGAGTGTAAACAATTTAACCACAGAGAGTCACAATAAAGTACAGTTCCCAGGCCTCTATATCTCCACAATCCTCTAGGTGGGGGTATTTCAAAGTTTCAAGGAAGGAGAGAACTCTTATCCGCCATTGAAGTTCTTATATTCCCTATGTTAAGTCTTTGATAGTTCCAGAGCACAAAAGGAAGTTTCCACAGGCTTTCTTTGTCTTAAAGAGAAGCCACAAGGTGACAAGAAAGGTCCCAGCAACAATGTTTAAATGTTAATGTCTCAGTCTATGTATCAGTTAAGCTCCAATAACAGTATCAGCAGTTTGACAGCTCTCCTTTGCACACTGACAGCCCGATCACTGGGTTGTCTCTTTTAACTCCACTTAGCTCAAAATTAGGAAGAAGGTCCCAAAGATAAAATCCACAACTTTTACAGAAATTTCCTGCTTGTCTTTTCACTACAAAGTCTGTCAAATACACCCTCGTTTTACTTTTACAATCCCCTTTCAGCGCTTCAGCACTCTTCTGCGCAATTGCTTTAATCTGGTTAGCAGGGTCGGGAGACGGACTTCCTGTTACTCGCCTCCCGTTTTCAGCCGAATTTCAACCAAATTCCCAAATTTTCCGATGTTTAGCTCCCCTTACTCACGGGTATGTAACAGCCAATTTTGATGTTTTCAAGAAGAAAGGTCGGCGCTCATCAGCAGCAGCAGCGCGGCTTTGCATCCACGAAAAGAGCGATGAACTCACAGCGCCGCTCCCCCTTTCGCGTTCCGGAGCCCCTTACGGAGCCCCTTCTTCGTTTCCGGGGGGGCTTTGGGCGCCCGCCGAGTCCCACGGCCGCAGGCTCGCTCTGCCTGCAGTTTTTCTTGACGGGTCTCCGCTTTGCCGTAGCGGACGACCCTTTTTCGCGGAGCCCCTCTTCACCAGGTAAAGAGGACCGCCATTGCTATTTTGCGCCGCCTCCGGAAGTGCAGACTGCTGCATTCTGAATCCTATTGTTCTAGGACCAATCAGACTGCTGCAGTTTGGATCCTATTCGACTCAGTACATAACACCCCTCCCCTCTAAGTTCCAGTCCTGCCCGGGAGGTCGCATTCATAGTCCTCAAGGTACGCTGGCGGCCTACGTGTGCGTTGCGGCCTGGGGTGTTCCCTGGTCCGGGGTTCAGGTTCTGGCTCATGTTCCAAGGATGCTGGCTGTGATGGGGCTGTTTGGTCTGGCGCAACCGGCTCGCTCAGTCGTGGTTCTGGTTCCGGTGTCCTTTCGGCCTCCCGGGACCTCTCTGTATTTACTGGTTCTGCCTCTCCTGCTGGCCCCTGCTGCTCTATGGGCCTCACTGCCCCACTGTTCCCCTGGGACTCCTCTGACCTGTCCTCCTCCTCCTGGTTTTCTCCCGGGAATCGTCGCCGTATCTGGTCACAGTGGTGGCGCCAGCATTGCCCCCCATCCGTTAGCACCTCGTACGACACGGGGCCAGTGACCCTGGTGACTGTGGCAGGTACCCATGCAGGGCCTGCCCCAAAATTCTTTGCGTACACTGGGACCTGGGCCTCGAAGGTCCGGGGGTTCCTGCCTTCCCCCACCACTACCTCATCCTGAGCTCTATCGGGGTGAAGGCAGTCCAATCTGATTGCAAGGCGCCGACCCATTAGTAGTTCAGCGGGGCTCCGGCCAGTCGTTGAGCTGGGGGTGCTGTGCTGTGCTAGAAGGAATGTGGCAAGGCGGTACTCCCAATCCCCTTGCGTCATGCGGCGAAGGGTGTCCTTGGTGGTCCGCACCATGCGTTCTGCTTGGCCATTGGTGGCAGGGTGGAATGGCGCCGAACGGATGTGGCGGATGGCGTTCTGCGCTGAGAAGGTTTGGAATTCTCCTGACGTAAATGCAGTCCCGTTGTCTGAGACGAGAGTGTCAGGGAGCCCATGCGTTGCAAACAGCCTGCGTAGTACCCGGATGGCTGCGGATGTAGAAGTGGACGGTACCAGTGCGACTTCCAGCCATTTGGTGTAGGAGTCCACCACTATGAAGAATGTTTTCCCCTGAAAGGGGCCAGCGAAGTCCACATGCAGGCGTGACCATGGTGCTCGGGCGGACTCCCAGGACTGGACTGGGGCCCTTGGGGGATCTGGGCGGGATTCTTGGCAGGCCTGGCAGTGTTTGACCCAGGCCTCTATCTCTCTGTCGATCCCCGGCCACCACACATAACTCCTGGCAAGGGCCTTCATTCTTACTACCCCTGGGTGTGTCTCGTGTAGGGCTGTGAGGACGCTTTTGCGGAGGGGCTGGGGAACAACGACCTTGCTTCCCCATAACAGGCACCCCTTGTGGGCCGACAGTTCATGTTTGCGGGTTGTGTAGCTGGCGAATTCTGGCCCGGGGCTGCTGCTGGGCCATCCCCTCCACACCCAGTCCAGGACCCGGGAGATGACCCTATCTTTCTTGGAATGGTGTGCAACTTCTTTTGCCTGAATGGGGCGGTCGGGAAGCAGCTCCAGGCTCATAACCTCTTGTGCAGGTGCCAGGTCGGGGCCTGTTTCTGGTAGTGGTAGCCTGCTGAGGGCGTCCGCATGGCCCATCGCCTTCCCAGGGCGGTGAATCAGTGCATACTGGTAGCTGGCAAGGAAAATTGACCACCTGAGGACACGAGGAGACAGCACTTGGGGGGTCTGCTTTTCGGGGGCAAACAAGCCAAGCAACGGTTTGTGGTCAGTCACCACGGTGAAGGGCCGCCCGTACAAGAAATCATGGAATTTTTTTACTCCCTTCACGATTGCCAGGCCCTCCTTGTCGATTTGTGAGTAGTTCCGCTCGGTTGCGTTGAGTGTCTGGGAAAAGTATGCCACCGGTACCTCTCTTCCATCTGGGAGTTGGTGTCCCAGGACAGCCCCAATGCCATAGGGTGAGGCATCGCATGCTAGCACCACCGGCAGCCTCTCGTCGAAGTGTGCCAAGACCGAGTTTGAGACAAGCAAGTCCTTGACTGCCTGGAATGCGGCCTCCTGGCGCTGGCCCCACACCCAAGGGGCCCGCTTGTCCAGGAGTCTTTGTAGGGGCTCCGCTACCGCCGCCTTGTGGGGAAGGAAGGAATGGTAAAAGTTCAATAGTCCCAAGAAGGCCTGAAGTTCAGTCTTGTTCTTGGGCGCTGGGGCATCACAAATGGCCCGTACCTTGTCCCCAGTCGGGTGGACCCCTTCTGCGTCCACCATGAATCCCAGAAAGTCCACCTGGGGCACTCCTAGTAGACATTTTTCCCGCTTTACCTTGAGACTCGCTGTCTGGAAACGGTGCAGAACGGTGCGGAGGCGGTCCTCAAACTCCTCTGGTGTGGGCCCGGCAATCAACACATCATCGAAGAAGGGGGTGACGCCAGGAATCCCTTTAAGGAGAGAGTCCATTAGATTCTGGAATATGCCTGGTGCCACGCTGACACCGAATTGCAGCCGCTTTACCCTGAATGCTCCTCTGTGCGTCACAATCGTCTGTGCCTCTGCTGTTTCCTCATCTACTGGCAGCTGTTGATATGCTTGGGCCAAGTCCAGCTTGCCAAAAATTTTCGACCCAGCCAGGGTGGCAAGGACATGGCTGACCACTGGCACTGGGTATGCATGGGCCGTGAGGGCCTTGTTTATGGTACATTTGTAGTCTGCGCAGATGCGGACTGAACCATTAGGCTTGACAGGTGTGACGATTGGGGTTTCCCAGGGGGCATTAGGTACCGGTTCCAGCACTCCTTGCTCCACGAGCCGGTCCAATTCCTCGTCTATACGGGGTTTCAGAGCGAACGGGACCCGGCGGGCCTTGAGCCTGACCGGTCGTACTGCGGGGTCAAGCTGTAGAGCAATGGGGGGGCCCATATACTGTCCCAATTTCCCATCGAAAACCCCCGGAAATTTTTTGCATATGGCGTCCACGTCCACTTGTAACCTAGTGTGGTTCACCCCGGTGACAGCTAGCCCCAGTGGTCCAAACCATGCCAATCCCAGTAAGCTAATGTAGGGGCCCTTGACCACAAGCAAGTCCAGTTGCCGCGTCCGCCCTCGGTATTGCACCCTGAAGGTCCCCACCCCCATTGTGGGGACCTTACGTTTCTGGAAGTTCCGGAGGGTGAAAGGGGCCGGCCTGAGTTTGGGACCCCCAGTAGGACACAGTTTCCTTAAGGTCCTTGCCGAGATTATGGATAGAGTTGAACCCGTGTCAAGCTCCATGCGGCATGGGGCCCCCTCTATCTGTACCTCTACATAAATTTTCTCTATGTTGGGGTGGGGTAACTGGTATACCTGGAAGTCCGTGAGCTCCGTCGAGTTGCCTTGGTGCGTTGGGCCCCGGGACCTGGGGCTCTTGGATTGGTCGTCTGATGCCTGGCGTCGGGTGGGCCGAGCCCGACACACCCGGGCGATGTGTCCCGATTTTCTGCACTGTCTGCACTCTGCATTGCGGAAACGGCAGGTCCTCCTCTCATGACTTTCTCCACAGCTTGCGCAGTTCCCTCCTTCTCGTCGAGGCAGCTGTGGTATGTGGGCTGCTTGAGTGCGCTGCTGTACTCGGTGCACCTCCTCCCTGTCAGATCCTGAGTCGTCGGTGAGGTCTTCATGGTGGACCCTCGGTTGGGACGGCTGGCTTGGCCGTGCCTCTTGTGTCGACCTCTCGGCAGCTTCCGTTGCCAGGGCCTCCTCCAGAGCGACCTGGAACGTTAGGTTCTTCTTAGCGTAGAGGCGTCGTTGCAGCCTCTCATCCCTCAGGCCACCGGCGAGGCGGTCACGAAGCATGTTCTCCAGCTCTGAGAAGTTGCAGAACCGGGCGGCTTGGCGGAGAGAGGTCACAAACCCAGTTATGGTTTCCCCAGGGGCTTGCCGCTTTGCGTAGAAGGCATTTCGACGAGCCACCACTGAGGGCTGTGGCGAAAAGTGCCCCTTCAGCTGTTCCATTATTGTTTTGTATGGAACAGTAGCCACGTCTTCAGGCGCAAGGAGAGCCCGGGCGATTTCAAATGTCTCCTCTCCGCAGACGCTGAAGAATATTGCCCTCTTCTTGGCGTCTTCTTCATCGGTGACCCCTTTGGCTTCTAGGAGGAAGGTGAAACGGGAGGTGTACGCTTCCCAGTCTCCAGATGCTGGGTTGAACGGCGAGAAGCTGCTGTCAGTTGCCATTCTGAGTTCCTTGTGTCCCGGAGCTGAAGCCTGGATACACGGTGTGAGGCAGCGGTGCGGCAGGTGGCGGTGCTGCGGTGCTGTGTGTGGCAGTCAGCTCAGCGGGATCCCACCTTCGTCGCCAGTGAAATATACTCGGAGTCGCAAAGTGATTTCATGCTCTTTATTCAGCTCATAGTGGTGAGGAGGAATGAATGAATGTCCCCTCAAAGTATCTGCCTTATATACATTATTTACACAATGGGCTGCACATGATTGGCTAATTCCGGAATTGTACTGTAAACCAATCAGGTTGTGGATTCACTTCAATCTGGAGCATGATTGGGTGGTTCCTGCCAACCAATCATACTGCTGCATTGTTCTAGGACCAATCAGACTGCTGCATTCTGAATCCTATTGTTCTAGGACCAATCAGACTGCTGCAGTTTGGATCCTATTCGACTCAGTACATAACATTGACCCTTAAAGTCCATTCCAACCCTACAATTCTATGATTCTAATAAATTCTTAGCTCCTCATGGTTTAATACTCCTCCATGTCAGTATATAAATTCAAATTCTGCACATCACATGGGTAGGGTACTAAAGCCAGAATGGGCTCACCACATTGTCATGCTCACTCAGTCCTCTGATGAATTGTCCATTGAGCACAATTATCCACAAGGGAATTTCTTCTCGTGTGAAGGCACTCCTGACAAACAGATATTTTGGAAGGCAATCTCAGAACAACAGCATGACACCAAGAATAGGGCAAGAAGTGCAGCCACACTCTTCCTGGAAACCAGGAGTACCCTACACACAAGTAGCACTTAAATATGGTTGGAAAGAAGGGTAGAGTAGTTTAGAATCACACCCAAATAGGCATACCACAACAGTCCAGGAAGATATTTTATCAGTTGGGTGAGTGCAGCCTTCACGGTTTTATAAGACTCCTTGGAAAGAACCCAGAGTAATCGCTGAGGGTCATGATGAGGTCAGCATCTATAGCTCTCTTCATTTTAATCATGACAGAAGGATAGGGAAGTATCAAAGACTTAGGGTGGCTTACCTGTGCCCTTCCGGATGTTGTTGGACTCCATCATCCAACAGCCCCAACCAACATGGCCAACAGTTAGGGATAATGGGAGGCTCATTGACATCTGTAGGTCCACAGCTTGTCCACTCCTAGCCTAAGGGATCTGAGGAGTGGAATACAATTGTCTCAACTTCTTCTCTGGTTTGGGGAAATCTCTTGAACAAGAGGGAATCCTTGTTCTAAAATCCAACTAGCTATTTATTATATTGATTAGCTGCCCCCCCCCAACAAACAGAAAAATTAAATTCAAAGCAACTTGTAAAAATAAGAGTGGTGAAGAAGAGGAGTTCCACTGAAGAGCTACTGCCCTACTTGCAGTCCTTTCCACTTACCATTTGCATGTGGAGGAAAAGATTAATATTCCAGATGGAGACAGGGCTCTGCCCTATGACAACATAATCTCCCTCCACTTTCTATAAGGAAAACCATGTGCAGTTTTCATTGCACGGTAGTGTCTTGGTTCTTTGCTGCACTTGGTGCACAGTCCAAGGTTTGGCCTGGATCCTAGCATAATGATACAACTGTGATAAGGGAAAAAGCCTGTACATCTTGATCTTACATGGTGCTGTGCTGGCCTAAAGGAAGGAAACGTCACAGAGAAGCAAGCAAGCTGTTGAGTTCATTAAAGCTCTACATTGAGGTTGATGTTAAACAAGCAAATGTCTAAGAAGAAGCAGGGAATAAGATCTTCCCAGGCATGCTTAATGTTCCACTCTGCTGTTTACAAGAGCCCTAGAATGAAATAGAGACTTGAATATGCTTACTTGGATTCCCCCTATCTTCAGTGGTGGTTACTCCCTAGTAAGTATGTTCATCGCTGGATGCTGAGGCTGTGGTCCTATACATCAGGAGTGGCTCAACCAATCTTTTAATTTGTATGCCACCTTTTTGAAGTTAAAACCATGCTCAAGGAGACTTACAACATGTATAAAAATTACATAATAAAAATTGTTGTAAACAATAAATAAACCATCAAAAAGTACACAGTGAACAATTTCCACAAAATCATAAGAAGGTCTAAAATAAAGATACAGACAAAAAAAGTTTCAACAAAAGCATCAAACCCCAAGAAGCAATCCTGCAGTCCAAGAGTCTGTTCAGCAGCCTTAGTTTTTTGTAGCTGGAATCAGTAAGGGCCCTGCCCTCCCAGGCCAGGTGGGAAAAGACCTGCAAGGCAGAGAGCAGGACTCACACCCAAGAGAGAAGAACCTTTACCAACCATACTTTGCACACTCCTCAACTGCATTTGGCTGGAATGTCTCCTTGAACTTTGATAACACCTCTTCCTTGCTTACATGTAGGATGGGGAGGGGTGTGCATGTGTATAGGTGTGTGTAGAAACCCCTTGGTTTTCATGTGGCAGTAACATACAGAGGTATGGTTCACAGGTGTTGATTTTGCTTCAGGCCCCACACACTTCTGGCACGGAAGGTTGCCCCAAGTGAATGCAGCCCTAGGGCTGAAAAAGTCCACCCCTGCCCCCTACTATACATACTTAGGTCTGAACCAGGCCCTTGTGTGGCAGACGTGTGGAGTATAACAATAACAATAACAATAATTTATTATTTATTATTTATACCCCGCCCATCTGGCTGAGTTTCCCCAGCCACTCAGGGTGGCTCCCAACAGAATTAAAAGCACAATAAAACATCAAACATTAAAAACTTCCCTAAAGAGGGTTGCCTTCAGATGTCTTCTAAAAGTCAGATAGTTGTTTATTTCCTTCACATCTGAAGGGAGGGCGTTCCACAGGGCGGATGCCACTACCGAGAAGGCCCTCTGCCTGGTTCCCTGTAACCTCATTTCCCGCAGTGAGGAAACTGCCAGAAGGCCCTCGGTGCTGGACCTCAGTGTCCGGGCTGAATGATGAGGGTGGAGATGCTCCTTCAGGTATACTGTGCTGAGGCCATTTAGGGCATGGGTAGGCAAACTAAGGCCCAGGGGCTGGATCCGGCCCAATCATCTTCTCAATCTGGCCCACGAACAGTCCAGGAATCAGCGTGTTTTCACATGAGTAGAATGTGTGCTCTTGTTTAAAATGCATCTCTGGGTTATTTGTGGGGCATAGGAATTCATTCATATATTTTTTTTCAAAGTATAGTCTGGCCGCCTACAAGGTCTGAGGGACAGTGGACCAGCCCCCCGCTGAAAAATTTGCTGACCACTGGTTTAGGGCTTTAAAGGTCAGCACCAACACTTTGAATTGTGCTTGGAAACGTATTGGGAGCCAATGTAGGTCTTTCAGGACCGGTGTTATATGGTCTCAATGGCCGCTCCCAGTCACCAGTCTAGCCGCTGCATTCTGGATTTGTTGTAGTAGCCTCATGTAGAGCGCATTGCAGTAGTCCAAGCGGGAGATAACTAGAGCATGCACCACTCTGACAAGACAGTCTGCGGGCAGGTAGGGTCTCAGTCTGCATACCAGATGGAGCTGGTTTACAGCTGCCCTGGATACAGAAATGACCTGCACCTCCATGGACAGCTGTGAGTCCAAAATGACTCCTAGGCTGCGCACCTGCTTCTTCAGGGGCACAGTTAGCCCATTCAGGACCAGGAAGTCCTCCACCCCCACCCCCACCCACCCCCTGCCCCCCCAAAACAGTACTACTGTCTTTGGATGAAGTCTCTGGATGACTTTTAGAAATGAATAGCAGGCAAGAGCAGCAGAAATTCTGATCAAAGCAGTGGTTGAATAGGAGCATGTGCTTAACTGTCTCCTGTGGGGACCATTCTCCCTCCCATCAAAATTGTTTTCTACAAACTACTCTTCCACTCATGGAGAGGGAGCGGGGAAGCACTTGAAGACTCTTACATGCTTCTCTGATCCTGTAAATGGCTGCATGTTACTTTTGGATCAGAAGCAGAAGCAGGGTGCTTCTGGCATCTTAACTTTTTCTGGGGCTTAAGCAAATCTAAAACACCCCTATCAATGGAAATCAGATGCTATAAGAAATCAAAAGAGAGCCTTCAGGCTACGGGACTTGTATGCCAGGTCTGATTTCTGAAAGAATTAAAATGCTAGGAATTGTGAATGCTGGCAGGAAAAAATTGCCAGAGCCCAAATAATAATGGCAGCTGGAAGCAGAGCTATAATAATAAGCTACACATTTGAGTAGCCTGAAATCCTTTTGTGAAAAAAAGAAGCTAACATTAACAATAGAAGAAAGTCAGCTTAAGGAGGATGAAGCAGCATTCAAAAGTGGAATTTGCTTAAGGGGAAAGACCTCCAAGACTAACGTACTTAATGTCATTTTGAATTCTCATTTCAGTACTGTGTTTGTGTACTGGAGTATGCAGAATATATAGAATAAATGCATATATCTCAGATTGCGACAGGCATGCTCATACTTTTCCACACAATTGGTTAACGGGGGGGGGGGGGAGGCTTTTTCAGTCTGAGTGGTGGGTACCAGGATGGGCAGACAGAGCAGAAGCAAAAGGAGCCCAAGCAATGTATGCGACTCAATGTATGCCGGCATGGTGTAGTGGTTAAAAACAGTGGACTCGTAATCTGGTGAACTGGGTTCGCTTCTCCACTCCTCCACATGCAGCTGGTGGGTGACCTTGAGCTAGTCACACTTCTCTGAAGTCTCTTAGCCTCACTCACCTCACAGAGTGTTTGTTGTGGGGGAGGAAGAGAAAGGAGACTTGGCCACTTTGAGACTCCTTAGGGTAGTGAAAAGTGGGATATCAAGTCCAAACTCCTTCTCCTCCTCCTCCTCTTCTTCTTCTTCACAGTAGGTCACACAAGGGCCAGGGGTATCTAGCATCACCACAACAAACATCTCTCCCTTCTCCAAGTTGGCAGGCAAGAGGCATTACACCATTTCAAGGGCATATTCCAGCCAGACACAAGCGCTCTAGGAATCTGGCGATGGGCACAGCCAGGGGAGAGTCTGAAGGATAGGGTTAGAGGACAAGTTGCATTTAAAGCCAAATTGATAAAATTCACATTTCTGAGAAATATGAGGACCAAACACTGACATCCTTACAATTCACACTTATCCTAATTTTGTGATACATTTCTCCAAGCAAGCAATGCTTACAGAAATGCATACGTTAGAGGAGAGTGTGCATTAAAATGAATGTATTAGTGAGAAACAACATGCAAAAATGCATTGCATGATGGTAAGCTCACTGTTTCAGCATGGGACCCATTCCTCTCCTGTGGCTTGCAGGAGATCACATTGACTCCACAGCAGAGGCCAGAGCACAGAACTGAGAGCTACTACCTGAAGTGGACTGAGATCTCAGGTGGTATATAGCGATACATAAATATCCTGTGTGTGCTCTAAAATGGGCCAAGGTTTCATGGGTATAGGGGAAATGGTTCTCTCTCAAGAATCACTTTCTACAAGCCACTTGCTATGACACAAACCATATGGTATCATAAAATTTCAATTACAAAATTGCCACTACTGAATTACACTCATAGCTTCCTTTTACAATATCTCTTTGTGCTGTCTTTACTTCTCCGTGGATGCAAGGAGCTAAAGGCAGACCACCCTTGGAGGTCTCAGCAGGAATTTCTCTGACTTTCTCTGATTTTTTCCCCTGTTGCTAGCGTGTAGTGGTCAAAATGCAATTACTGTTTAAAAGGATAATTGAAGGCATTAAGCAAATGTGGCTTGCGGTATAGCAGTTCAATAAAACGGAAGAGTGTGGTGGAGAGAAAGAACAGGCAAACCAAACAGCACAGGTAGCGTTATTTTAGCACACTGCTAAAAGAAGTGAATACACCCAACTGCTGATTTAACAAACTAGATGGGATCAAAACATGATTGCCACTTAGTATGTGTATTTAGTAATTGGGTTTCAGGACTGAAGTGATCGACTCTCTATCCAGAGAATTTGCAGTCCAAAAGCAACAAGAGGAAATGTCAGCTTATACTGGGAAATGTTTAGTCTAGCAACCCAGCCAAAGAACTGGAAATGTTTGAAACAAATGTCATATAGCGTAAAAATGACTAATTACGTCAGCGAACAAATAACCATACAAAAACGGGAGTGGTAATTCTATACTTTTATTCCTCCCACACACTGAGTCACTCTCATAGTTCATCCTGATTGGTTACTGTGATGCTCATTAAATATCCTCCCCTCCAGTGATCCTTTGATTGTGTTTTGCATTCTGACAAGAGCAGCCAATGGTGACCAGTTCTCTCTGTTTTTGATATCCCTTCACTGGCTACTTTCCCCCTTTTTTCCACTCAGTTTAGCTTTTAGTTAAAAAGGTAAAGATAGAGGGACCCCTGACCATTAGGTCCAGTCGTGACTGACTCTGATGTTGCAGTGCTCATCTCACTTTATTGGCCGAGGGAGCCAGCGTACAGCTTCCAGGTCATGATGCCAGCATGATTAAGCCGTTTCTGGTGAACCAGAGCAGCACATGAAAACGCCGTTTACCTTCCCGCCCGAGCAGTACCTATTTATCTACTTGCACTTTGATGTGCTTTCAAACTACTAGGTTAGCAGGAGCAGGGACCAAGCAACGGGTTTTAGTTACTTGCTTTCAAATGTATAAGGATTATTTAGTTCATCTTCCCACTCCAATTTTTCTTTCTAATATAGTTCACTTGTTTTTTGTGTCTATGATGTGGGGAAGAATTTTTCTGTAATCAATATATTCCTCCGCCCTCATTTGCTGCTTTATTTTTTCCAAGTGATAGCCAGCCCACAAGGGATTCAGTCCCAGTTGGACATAAGTGGACAATCATTATCACCAGGATATTTCTAACATGAAGTTTTCTTTTGCTTTTCTGTAATTGCCCCCACCTCCCTTATGGTATAGCAGAAGCCTTGTTATGCTTGCATGAATTTGCAGACTGCTCCAGTAATAGAGATAAGAATCTATCAGCTTAGCAAAATACAGTAAATGTGACCTTTAGGGTCTGAAAAGCACAGGTCTGGAAATTACTGTAACCACAGAGCATAACAGGAAGCTAGATGGCTTGCCAAAATCATATATGAAACTGCTAATGCAAGTAGGGTACAAACATGAGAGCCCAAACAAGTGGGGTGAAGACCAACCAATTAGAGTTTAGCATGCCTTGTCTGTGCAGGACTCTAGCCAATTAGGAAGCTTATAGGGACCAGGCAGAAGCTCAGGTATTTTTGCAATATGTGTAAGTATCTGCTTCCTCCAATGTTCAGGGCACAGGCTTTGTGATCTTGATTAATGCATCTCTCAATAAACTGAATACTTTTTCCACTGATCATCTACCCAATTGGCTTTAACAGGGGAGGTGGTGCTGGAGACTCTTGGGGGGGGGGGTTACACAAGGAATATTTTCCATTTCTAAAAATGTGTCATTTCATGAAATTAGAAATAAACAAGCAAACAAGCAGCAGAGCAATGAGAATGGTGGTTGCTGCATCAATTCACAGATCAAGGAGTCACGATACAATACATAAGCAGGTATCCTCATGTCACATCTAATAAAAGCAGATCCTATGAGTATCAATGTAACAGTACAAAAGATGGGGATAGAACCCCCCCTCCTGTTTTTATAGAACTCCATTTACAATGAACTTGACGGAAATGCCAACATTGTTCCATAGTAGTAAAAGTAATACTTTCAGAATCAGTGCTGAAAGATAATACAGTTTGAAAGCACAAAGCTACTCTTCAAAGGATAATAAAACTCTCTGATGATAGAAAAGGACCCAAAAAAGGCAGATGCCTGGAAGCTAAAAACATTAAGCAAGAATAAAGTGGGAAAATATAAAAGAAAAAGACCACTAGTACCATAAAAAGGCAGATAAGAAATGTGACACGAAGGGTAACCAAATGAGACAGAAGAATATTTTGGAAGAAGCATTTATTCACCAAAATCAGTGAAGGGAAAATGAATATTGTCAAGAAGTGGAATACAGATAAATAGTGATTTATTGTCAGTGGATGCTGTATTAGTCTGAGCAAATATAGCAACATTGTGCATTTTTTCTTTTGCAGTGATAAAAATCATACGATTATGAAGTGAAAGCCTTCATCAGTTCAGCAAACATCCTCTAGCATGCAATCTTCTTCATATATTTAATTTTGAAACAACACATTAGATGACAAACAGGATCCCTCTTCCCTCATCTGTCATTCATGCAAACCTCTGAGCAGAAAAACATCTGATAGGAAAGCATATTGAATAATGCCACAATGAAAAAAATAGAAATAATCTCAAGGCTTTGATTTTCATAAAGAAAAAGGGAAACAGAAATTGAAAGTTGACTGCATTGCTACAAATGCTTCCTGGATTCCCTGGCTATTTTTGAAGTGAAAAAGTCACCACTGTGTGCCTTTTCCCCTGAATATTTGTGAGATAAAATGTCTTTTACATGTAGAGCAGAAAGGTATGCTCGTGAATTACTCCACTGGGCATTCTAAAAGTCCACTTCAATATATAAAGGGGAAGCTTACGCAATATATAAAAGTGAAGCTTACCTCAAAAAGACTGAAGATCCAGGAAGATAAGCTTATGCTTTAGAACTCATCATATTAGGAGTTCCTGGCATTATTAACAGGAGCTCAGAAACAATGTCAGAGACATCATCTAAGTTTGCAGTCCTGTTGTTTTCTCCATGAAAAAACAATTGTGCCTCTTCTTAATGCATACCTTTTGCCAGGTAAAGTTTCTGCTTCCATTGAAGTAAGCAATTAAAATATGAATATCCACTTACCCTCTCCCATGATGATGCATTGGTTGTGGCCCGGTGCCTCCACCACCACCATCCTCTTCACCACTGTGGGTCTTGCTTCTGGCAACTGATGAGAGACGAATTCTCCTCTGGAATTCCTGCCCGTGATTTGACCCAATCGCAGGCAGCCATGGGGGTCTGGCCACCAAGGGGGGCAGGGCTGGGTCTGATTCCAAAGAGTCTTCACTCAGGTCCACTCCAAGGATTTAAAAGGCTGGCGTGGCCTCTGACTGAGATCACAGTCAGCTCTGGTTCTCCCGCCTGCCCCTATAATCATGGTTTCTAATGTTATGCTTAGCAACTGTGTTGTACCCTATGAATTGTTACGGTCGCCACATTCAGAGCCAGGGAAGAATTTATCCCATCAGGAAAATTGGCGCCACCTGTGGGTTTCACCTTCCTCATAACAATTGTCACAACTGTGGTGGATATGGCATTGGCTTGGTTCCTAGTCACTGGTCAAACAGGAATTGGCAGCCTCTGCTTCCCTCTCCAGGGTGGTGGAGTATCCCATTAAAGGCATCCCAGTGGAGGTGCTTCTGTTTGCAAACCCAGGTGGAGGCTGAGGATCGTATCACTCTCCCAACACAGCAAGTCCATTGGGGTTGTGCCTTGAACGCCGGTATCCCTCCAGCAGACAAGATGGAGGTGATGGCAGCTTCCTCCATACCATGCCAAACACAATGACACATGTAAACAATAAAGTTGTGGCCTAATGTTAACCCCAATTTGAACCCCCACCACCAATTCTCTGTGAACGCAACTGATAAGGACAAGCATTATTTTCTGCAAAGGGGTCATTTTTCCAAACTGAGCCTAACAGCGTCTCATGAAATCTCCCCCCCCCCCCATGATATTTTCTTCTTCTTTTATACTGCACTATCCAGAAGCAGGAAGCTACTCTCCGGACAAGCCACTTTTGAAGAAACTCGTATCATATTTTCCTGATTTAGGATGCCCTGCTACGATACAGTTTCAGAAGACTTGCTTTAAGCAGTATGACTAATAGTGCTACTAAAACCTAATTAAAATGGAACAGAATCCATGGCGAGAACACCACAGGGAAACAAGTATCAAACCTGAACTAGAAATTAGAAGCTATTCCACAGTGAAGCACAGCAACAAACAGCATATTAATAAGTAATCTCCAGTTAACAATGTGCCGGGTGAACATAATATATCATTGTGCTGGATTTGTAAGGACAAGTAGGCATGTACATGTAAAAGATTCTCTCTCTCCTGCATCTTCCTAATGATACATTCCTGGGTTCAAGTTACAGTCCTGGCATTTATTTACAAAGCTGACAATTATCCAGGACTAGGACAGCCTTTGCCCCCCCCTCTCTCTCTCTCCCTCCCTCCCCCCCCCCCCCGGAATACAGCCCCCTTGGCGAGGACAAAACAAATTTGCATTGGTGGGTTTTTCCAGGACTGATGCTGCCTTTTGAGCTGGCACTAGCGTTGCTCTGAAGAAGGTGCTCCAGCTATCTAGAAACATGGTTGAAACATCACGCCTCATTTCTTAAAGAGATGCTTTTTGAACATCTTAACTGATATTTAAGAGTTTCTCAGTCCTTCTGCATAACAACCATTCTCCCTAACACACACACACACACACACACACACACACTCCGGTCTCATTGGAGAAGACTGTCAGACAATGTGATGAATCTTTATATTTGGCCCGGCTTCCCAGCATAGATACTGTGAATAATTTCCCCCAGTTCACGTAATGAAATGTAATTATTTGCCTTGCCAGCACCTCAAGAAAATCAATAGCTACAGCATCAGCAGATGATCCGCAGCTAATAGATGGCTCTGTATTCTTGCACATTTCAGACAAGAGATAGGAGCAGAGCTCTTTGGGTCTCTATCCACCTCACTGGGCTTTACAGCTAGAAATAATTAACAAGCTGCCAGTGAAAACTCCCACCTCACCCCCTTACAATTAAGACAAGCCTATAATGACATTTCAACCATAGCACAGAATCATCATGAAAGGTGAAAGGAAATTGTGAACAATGCTGTGTGGATAAAAGACAGGACTCAGTGTGAAGACTTGGAGGATCACCTGTCTTTACCTCTACCTAAGATATTCAGTGAAGATATTCAGTGCAGCTGCCCCCATCAGTTATCAAAGATGGGGGCCATCTCATTGGTGACACCCCATTTTGGGAATGCCCTCTCCAGAGAGGTTCACCTACCACCTACCTTATTGCCCTTTCCGTGTCAGGCAAAGCTGTTTTCATTTCCCGGACTTTTAAATTTGAATTTTAACCATGCCGACTGTTTTGTGATTCTAATTTTGTAGCTTTTAGCTGATTTTTATTTTATTGCATTGCATTTAAATGTTAAACGTTTTGTTCTAACTACCCTGGGAATATGATTGAATGGCAGCATAAAATAATTTTAAAAAATAAAGCTGCCCAAAGTGAATCACAATAAAATGTGTCTTGACTGAGGGAAAAAAGAAAGAAATAAAAAACATCTAACAGAGTTATGCATGTTAAGTGACCTACAACTGTCTTGTTGTTTTTAGAGTTTGTATAGATGGTTGTGTTGCTTTAGATTTTGTTGAATTGATTTTATTATTCTTGGAGTTTCTGTGTTCTATTTCTACCATGTACACTGCTCTGATGGCATTATGCTATGAAGCAGTCTACAGTTTACACACACACACACACACACACACACACACACAGCTGAATATATGGGATAGCTTACCAGATGTTCATTTAACTTCTTATTTTTGGTTACTGCCAGGATTTGAAAACCAAAAGGCAAGCACACAACCCACCAAAAGACAAAACAACACCCCATATAGCTAGCAGACCATACAACATATGTTTGGCATAACCAGTCATAAATATGAAGACCTGATCTAAGAAGCAGAATCATAAAACGACATTCTGACTCTATGTGGATGTGCAATATGGTACATTAAAAGGAAGCTGAATAAGACAGCATTTGGTTCACGATTTTACAAATATTTCAAGTTTTCAACACTGCAAACTCTTTCCCCCTTTTCTTAAATGTTTTATGGTGAATCTGTCTCAATGCCCTATTTGTGATCAGAGAAAAATTCCCTCTGCCCCCTGTCAAAGCAGTAATTGAGACTTTGGAGGATTTGGCTTTCCCCAGATGATTATACTTAAATGTTGTACTCTACATCATTTCCAAGTGCTCAAAGTAGACTTCCAAGCAGAATACTAATTTATAAATAAATAAATGAGTGCCAATTTGAAACCATTTTTAAAAAGTTAATTAATCACCAATAATTCAAATTAAGCTAGCCTAAACGGATTACGGTAATAAATGATAACCTTCAAAATTACAATAATGAAACCTCATTAAAATAACATTACAGTCTCATAAACAGCCCTAAATGCCTTTCTGAAGAGGATAACTTCATATTGCTTTCTGGGGGTATACAAGGCTGGGCTCCAGCTTATTTGCAGTTGTGACATACCTGCTGCATAATAGAAGGTTTGAAGCAACCATGGACATGATTGTTCCTTCCTCTACACTTTAGAAAATCTAGAAGCCGATTACCTAGCCGGTGAGAGCAGAACCAAAACATTCTCCTGACATGCTCCATCCTGTTAAAAGCTGGCCAATCTGCAAAGTGGCTGGGGGCAGGAGGGGAATTTTTGAAGAGTTCTGGGGATCACCCCATTGGCGAATGGGTGAAGCTAAGTGACAGAGCATGTGCTCTGCATGCAGAAGGACCCATGTTAAATTTCCAGGTGAAAATGAAAATGGTGGTGAAGGATGGTGAAAAACCTCTGCCTGAAACCCTGGACAGCTTCTTCCAGTCAGGGTAGACAAAACTAAGCAAGATGGGCCAATGATTTGACTTGATATATGGCAGCTTCCTACCTTCCCTTAACAATATTAAGCAGTATGAAAGGATGCATAAGAAGGTTGCAGGTGTTGAATGGAGTTTGTGCAACCAATCTTTCCCATCCCTGGTACACCCCTGTATCCTTCCACAGTGGTGGCACATCCCACTTTGCCGCCTGAGGCAAAACAGGAAGTGCTGCCTTGCAGCCAGCAATACTTCTTGTCATCATCGTTTCTTCACCACTCTGTCACCTCCACCACTGGCAGAGAAGCACACTGACATTTGTGCCAATTGAGGCCAAGATCTTGTCTGTTTTGAATGAGAGTTTGCCAAAATCGCATGAGATCTTGCACGCTCCACAGAATCTTACATGATTTGGGCTGGTGCCGGTGCCACTTCTGTACTGGCAGCGGAGCAGATGAGATGTTTGTGGGGCTGCCGTTTGGGGGCTTCTGCTGTCTGAGGCAGTCGCCTCAGTCTGCCTAATGGCTGAGCTGCTTCTGCTCTCCACCACCCCCAGTTACTCCAAAGCTTATCCAGAAGACCAGAGGATGGAGGCGTTCCTGGAACTCTGTGGACTGTGTTACTGGGAACTTCAGTGTAGTCAATTGCCCCCAATTTGGCAGAGGAACCTAGCACAGAGCAGAGCTCCACTATACAAGATCCTTCCATCCATTGCAAGGAATGGCTGGGGAAACCCAGCCAGATGGGTGGGGTATAAACAATAAATTATAATAATAATTCCATGTGACACAGCAGCCCACGGTGTTCAGGAGTGGTCCCCAACTCTCTGGGGAAGCTTGCAGCAGGAGGTAAATGGGGATGCAGTGGGAGTAGTAGTAGTAGGAAAGAAATGCTTGCAAAATCTGCCTTCCACTTGCATAAACTGATGTGTACAACCTTAAAAGTGGATCCCCCATTGCACATGAAATTCTCCAACCGCTTTGCATCCGAAGAACCTTTGGAAAGTTACAACAGCTCAGGGGAACCTGAAAAAGAATACTCTCAGGAAATGGACCTGATTTTTTCCCCTCTCTAAGAAATTTCAGCCCAGCTTATAGAACATATAATTTTAGACTTTTGGAAATTATATTGAAGGTCATTTAGTTCAACTCTCTGGTCAATATAGACTGCATTCCTCTACTGATGGCTGTCCAGCCCCTACTTAAATAGTGAAGGAGACTGTGCCACACCCCAAGGCAGTCTGTCCCTCTGTTAAATGATTGCCAAATTCTGTTTCCTTGCGATTGCAACCTATCACTTGTAGCCCTGCACATTAAAGCAATAAAAAACAAGCCATCTTCCATGTGACAGATATGCCTTTACAGAGTTACTGGAGTTATACATTCACATGGTACCAATTTAGTCAAAGGACTAATCATATGTTTAAACCCAGTGTCTACTCATAAGTAAGCTTCGTTGACTTCAGTAGGATTTACTCACAAGTAAAATGTATGGAACCACAGCCTTTACTGCTTTGTCAATCTATCTGTCTAGTGCTGGCAAGCAACAAAATTTCCTCATTGCTATGAAAAGCAGAAGCTAGTTCTGAGAAGCAATAATTTACAGATGGATCTTGCCAAGCTTAAGAAGTATATAAATATCACTTTCTCCCATTCCTTTGATGGTGCACTGGATAATGCATTCTTGCATTATTTTTTGAAAGGACTGGAATATGTTTTGTGCTACCTTGATTTCATTGTTGTTGCTGCAGCCAAGGTCTGTCTGAGATCGCTCTGCTAAGCCAATTTGCTGAAGAAAATTGCTGGGATGGTGTCCAAAACAGGAGTGGGGAAAGCTTATTTCTATACAACGACTTTCTAATCACAATAACAAAGGCTTCCCAACCAGCATTTCATTGCTTGCTGAGCTAACCCTCTGAAATACATCACACTGAAACAGCCCATTGCCCACACTCTTTCTCTAAGTACTTATTAGTATCACAAAATGATAGGTTTGATGTGGTTTCAAAGCAAACTGTGTATGCTGATTCTCAAACTATTATTTTCATGCTTTGGCGTTTCCCCCTATGATTCTAGGGCAAGTTTTGATGTTAAGATCTCCTATAAATATGGTAGAAAAGCAGGATAAAAGTTGCTGGACACAAACTATTATTACTTCTGAAAGTTTGGACAGAAGTCTAGATGATGATTATTATTTATATACCATCTTTGGGCGGAAGGTGCTTGAGAAGATTGATGGCAGTTCAGCTGCATACACTTTATTTGAACCCATTCAGGCTTGGTTTGGGAACAGAATGAGCCTTGGCTTTCTTTACAGGTGACCTCTTTCAAGGGAGAGACGGAGGGAGTGTAACCTTGTTGGTGCTGTTGGGTCTTTCAGCATCTTTTGATGGCATTGCCCATGGCATCCTTCTGAAGACGGTGATGACCTGTCAGCCCAGGATCCCATACTCTCCAGCTCATAGCCCATTTGGGGGAGGGGGCAGTGGTAGTGAGGGCCAAAAGAATCACACAAAGTTATTAAAGCCTTGGATTCCATATGAGCTTATGTGCCTCAAACAAAGTACTCAATTGGTTTTCTGTCCCCTTTTCTTCACATATGACTTTTGGCCTACACCCCAGAAATCAGGTGTGTGTACTGTCTCTAAGTCAAATCCCTAGATTTCACATTTCTGCTTCCCATTTCATGAAGAAATGTGAGTGCTTTCCCACTTTCACTCAAGTCTACCTGCAAGCCTAACAGCACCTATGCTTTCTGTTCTGGGGAAATATAATAATAATAATAATAATAATAATAATAATAATAATAATAATTTATTTGTACCCCGCCCATCTGGCTGGGTTTCCCCAGCCACTCTGGGCGGCTTCCATAGAAACCAGAAAACACTAAAATATACATTAAAATCTTCCCTGAACAGGGCTGCCTTAAAATGTCTTCTGAATGTCAGGTAGTTGTTTATCGTTTTGACATCTGATGGGAGGGCGTTCCACAGGGCGGGCGCCACTACCGAAAAGGCCCTCTGCCTGGTTCCCTGTAGCTTTGCTTCTCGCGATGAGGGAACCGCCAGAAGGCCCTCGGCGCTGGACCTCAGCGTCCGGGCAGAACGATGGGGGTGGAGACGCTCCTTCAGGTATACTGGGCCGAGGCCGTTTAGGGCTTTAAAGGTCAACACCAACACTTTGAATTGTGCTCGGAAACGTACTGGGAGCCAATGTAGGTCTTTCAAGACCAGTGTTATGTGGTCTCGGCGGCCGCCCCCAGTCACCAGTCTAGCTGCCGCATTCTGGATTAGCTGTAGTTTCCGAGTCACCTTCAAAGGTAGCCCCACGTAGAGCGCATTGCAGTAGTCCAAGCGGGAGATAACTAGAGCCTGCACCACTCTGGCGAGACAGTCCGCGGGCAGGTAGGGTCTCAGCCTGTGTACCAGGTGGAGTTGGTAGACAGCTGCCCTGGATACAGAATTGACCTGCGCCTCCATGGACAGCTGTGAGTCCAAAATGACTCCCAGACTACGCACCTGGTCCTTCAGGGGCACAGTTACCCTATTCAGGACCAGGGAGTCCTCCACACCAGCCCACCCCCTGTCCCCCAAAAACAGTACTTCTGTCTTGTCAGGATTCAGCTTCAATCCATTAGCCGCCATCCATCCTCCAACCGCCTCCAGGCACTCACACAGGACCTTCACCGCCTTCACTGGTTCTGATTTGAAAGAGGGGTAGAGCTGGGTATCATCTGCATATTGATGGACACCCAGTCCAAACCCCCTGATGATCTCTCCCAGAGGCTTCATATAGATGTTAAAAAGCATGGGGGAGAGGACGGAACCCTGAGGTACCCCACAAGTGAGGGCCCAAGGGTCTGAACACTCATCCCCCACCACCACTTCCTGAACACGGCCCAGGAGGAAGGAGCAAAACCACTGTATAACAGTGCCCCCAGCTCCCAGCCCCTCAAGACGGTCCAGAAGGATGTTATGGTCGATTGTATCAAAGGCCGCTGAGAGATCCAGCAGAACTAGGAAACAACTCTCACCTTTGTCCCTAGCTCGCCGTAGGTCATCAACCAGTGCGACCAAGGCAATTTCAGTCCCATGATGAGGCCTGAATCCCGACTGGAAGGGATCCAAATGGTCCACATCCTCCAGGCGTGCCTGGAGTTGTTCAGCAACCACACGCTCAATCACCTTGCCCAAGAATGGAAGATTTGAGACTGGGCGATAGTTGGCCATACTGGCCGGGTCTAAAGCTGGTTTTTTTAAGAAGTGGTTTAACGACCGCCTCTTTCAGCGGATCTGGGAATGTTCCCTCACAGAGGGAAGCATTCACCACCCCGCAGAGCCCATCGCCCAGCCCTTCCCGGCTTGCTTTTATTAGCCAGGATGGGCAAGGATCAAGGAGACAGGTGGTTGCTTTCACGCATCCAAGCAGCCTGTCCACATCCTCGGGGGTAACGGATTGAAATTGATTCCATGCAACTTGACCAGACAGGGCTCTAGCACTCTCCCACCCCAGCCCTGCTCCCACGGTGGTGTCTAGCTCCTTCCGAATATGAGTGATTTTATCTGCAAAAAACTTTGCAAAATCGTTGCAGGAGATCTTGGGGTCTTTACAAGGCCCCGGTGGTAAAGGTGGTTCCGTTAAATTGCGGAAAGCAGCATTTTGCTATGAGAGTGAACGAGGATTAAAGTTAAGTTCTAGGTTCATACAAGGAAAATACATTTATGGGTTTAGGGTGGTATTCAACTAAGCTTTATTCAGGTTAGGCCCATTGACATGAGTAACATCAGTCCATTAATTTCAATGGGTCTAACCTGAATAAAGCTTAGTTGAATACCACCCTAAATTTCTCCTCCGCCTATTTGTAAAAAGTTTCCATGGATGCCAATGCGAAACTTAAACTGCTGCCCAAGAAGTTACTCTGGGGGAGAGCATTGCAGCTAGAAGACAAGGCTTAGCATTCCCCATGAGATCATTCTTGTCATCTCCCTTCCCCAAAATGTGTGTATATCTCACATAACTTGGCTGCAATAAGTACAAATAACGAGAGGGTAGACAATAACGAATGTCCTTCACTTAAGTGTTTATTGTAGCTTGAGATTTCCCATCTGTGGGAAATGGAGATGGATAGGTTATAAGAGATTAGAAGTTAGGGCAGTGACTCAGAAAGAGAACATACACCCTTATTGCTAGCTGCATCAGCAGAGAGAAAACCCAGGAGCATCTCTTTGTAAGTCATCACAACATGGAATCTGCCTGCATTAAACCGCAAAGTTGAACAAGGGTGACTGCCTGGTTGAGTTCCTAAAACAAGCAGTAAAGAATAAAAAATATATACTGGAAGTTTGCTAAACTGGAAGGAAAAGCAATCTACTAATACTGACAGTGATATATCTCACTGGAAGTCGAGTATAGATTGTTTTTTAACATGGTTCCGAAACTTTCTCTTAAATGAACGTCAGCCACTTTAAATGAAAGAAGGGGGATAACCAAATACTTATATGTCTGTGTGTGCAATTTTACAAGAATCACAATTTGACACTGAAAACGTGTCAGGAGAAAGCAGGCAATGAACTGCCAGGCTGAACATGTATGTTTCATTTCTTTTCTTTGGCATAACTCCTATCCCTAACTTTTCATGCTCTCACGTATAAAATCATCTTTAAGGCTGAAGATCTATGGTGTGTAGGAGAAAGAATACCATGGGGCCACTGAATTGAGCAAACCTCTTCCTCTGTGGGAGAAGTGATGTTATCTATGGATGGGACATCTGCAAAGGCATTCTCCTATCAACTGTGGAACCTTTCACAATGAACCATCAGTGTTTCTACAGTGAGGAGGGCAAATAGAGGGTATTCTGCAGCCATGCCCAGGGCAAATCAGGAGAGGCAATTTTGAAAGCAGCTTGGTCAGCAGGGTCAGTTTCAGGTATGAAAAGGATATATGAGGGCTACAATTGCTATTGGAATGGTGCAGCAAGACTTCAAGAAACTGCAGGCTTCAGCAGAGGTTCTCTGCTTCATGCAGCAAAATATTTTGAGCCAGCATTGGTCATCCATGCATCATTCCATAGCAGGAGATCAGACAAAAATATCAAACAAAAGCAGAGCATTAACAACTGTGGTGGCTACGTTTTAATTTCTGCTTTCAGCTGCTAGGAAGAAAGAAGCTTCCTTGAATAGTAGCTGTGGCTGTGTAAAGGTAAAGGTACCCCTGCCTGTATGGGCCAGTCGTGTCTGCCTCTAGGGTTGTGCGCCCATCTCACTTAAGAGGCCGGGGGCCAGCGCTGTCCGGAGACACTTCCAGGTCACGTGGCCAGCATGACAAAGCTGCTCTGGCGAGCCAGCACCAGCGCAGCACACGAAAACGCTGTTTACCTTCCCACTATAAAGCGGTACCTATTTATCTACTTGCACTTAAGGGCACTTTTGAACTGTTAGGTGGGCAGGAGCTGGGACCAAACGAGGGGAGCTCACCCCGCCGTGGGGATTCGAACCACCGACCATGTGATTGGCAAGCCCTAGGCACTGAGGTTTTACCCACAGCACCACCCGCGTCCTAGCTGTGGCTGTGTACACACCATATATTAAAAGGACATTTAAAGCACAAGACTTCTCCCATAGAATCTAGGGAAATGTAGTTTGTTAAGTGTGCTGGGAATTTTAGCTCTGTGAAGCATAAATGACAGTTCTTGATATTCTTTGGTGGAAAGCATGCCCTAGTGCATTTAACCTGTCATTTAACCTCAGCAATGTTACATGTTTCTTCCTCTCTGCTTATTACAATTCCCCACTATGGTTATACGAGTAATTGTAAAATATGACCCATCCATTTTATTAAAGTTGGTTTTTAAAGAATGATTTTAATTAAAGCATTGCTAAATTTGCAACTCTTAAAGTCAACCCCCTCCTGCCAAATACTTTGCTCCATCTTTACATTTTTATTACATCCTCATATACAACGTAATTAATATAACCTGTATGCAGCTTATAAAAAGAGAACACAAATCACTGACCACATTGATCAGCATATTGTAGCTATTCAGCAAAGCCACTTCTGTCATTTCTGATGTCCAAACAAGTACATTGTCAGTTCTTTTTACACTCACAGTTGGTTCACTGCATCTTGTTAAGAGTAGCTTGTGACTACATTGCATCAAGTTTTTATATTTTAATATTTCAAAGTATAAATAGAAGTCTAGAAGATAATATTTTTCTTCTCACTTCTAGTGAATAGTATAGTATAGGCCAACTTGATCTATCAGCAGCCGTCATTCATTCTTATCTGACAAAATGTTAAGATTTGTAAATATAGTAACTACTATAGTGCTTCCTCTTCTTCATTTCAGAAATATCCTACATTCATACTCTCATCGGTAAATGTCCCATTACCACTATGTATCGTAGATTCAGAGTTTGACTTGGCATTTAATTTCAAGAAATATGTTCAACCTTTTGAGAATGTGACATGCTTCTTAAACCATTAAATAAATATCCATGATATTCTTTGTAATTCTTTGTAAATTCCAAATATTTCAAATAACCCTTAGAATTGGTCACCTCAAAAAAATCTCTGATAGAGAAGTTGGGTATAAATTAAACATAGTCCCTGACCGCATTCTGTCTTATGTTCTGTACCACCAATTGTGCCTTTTACTTTACTAGGCACTTGGTGGCACACATGTCCCTCTTCACTGAACATGTGACGATGGATTGGTCAAGTTCCCATATAAAAATGTGCCCACTGGCCATGTCCCCTTGTGTCCATGCCTTTGAACAGGCTTCCTCAAACTTGGCCCTCCCGATGTTTCTGGCCTACAACTCCCATGATCCCTAGCTAGCAGGACCAGTGGTCAGGGATGATGGGAATTGTAGTCTCAAAACATCTGCAGGGCCGAGATCCATATCCATTCTTCATGAGAGGGGCGGGTGTACAGCTCAAATGTTGCTTGCTAACATCTATTATTATTTGTTCTATCCAACTCTCTCCTTTCACCCTCCCTTGAGTACAGAGTGTTTCCTTTCACACTGCATGCATGATGCATAGGACTGTGCTGCATGTAGTATTTTCATGAGTGTGTGCTGGGTGTAGGGATAAAAGGATTTGTCAACTGCAGATCTCTCGGTTTAATTTTTTTCCCAGTCTCTGAAATTCATTTCCCCACAATTTGCAGCAGTTTGCACATTCCCATAGGGGGGGGGGGAAATATAATGAAAATTCAACAGCTTTTTAGTGCCAATCTATCATACTCAACACAATTTTATATGCAGTTTTGACTAATGAACACATTTTTTTGCAAGCAATTTCCCCAAATTATGAACTTTTGTATCCACTGTTTGATTGGAGAACTGAATCATGAAATTTGAACAAGTGCACATTTCAAAAGATAGCTGTGGTTCAGTCTGCATATTGTTTTGAAACTGAGGATTTGAAAGATTCATCTTCAGATGAATCCTGAATTAAACTTACCCTCCAACCCTAGTTGGCAGCTTCTCCTGTGAGCCCATGATTTCTTCATGCAGGCTTCTTACTGAGCTATAGTATAGTACTGGGCAACCCGCTGCTATTGAAAGACAGTCCTTTCTCTATATCCTCAGGAGTTTGCCAGTGAAAACTTAATGGGACCACCAGAATGTCCTGGTTAATGTGGCTACTGATGTCAAAATCTGCACCTAAGCTTTCTTGTAGGAAGAGCTTTCATCTCAGTAATATTCTCTGCCCGCTTGCTTAACAACAATTTGTTTTGTCCTTAGAAAGTACGTCTGTTTCCAAAATTAGCTTATCAATCACCAGCTGACTTCTTCAATAATTCAATTAGTGTTCATTGTGCTTAACTACTTTGGCATCTCAGTTGGTTGTCCGCTTATTGATTTCATTTGCTCTACTAATTTTTAATCAGTTTACCCGCTTAATTTCACTCCATTGCTTCTGTATTCTAATCCTAATTAGTTCAAATATCTAACTGACTGTCTGCTTACTTAATTGATTATAGCTCATTCAATTGATTGTCTGCTTACTCATTTAATCGCTCGATTCTTCTGTCCCTAATTAACTATAAGTACTATCTATTTCCCCCAGTGAATAATATGAGATTTAATAGCTGATTTATAGGACAATAGTCATATTCTGTCAAGTGTTTCTTTTTATTTCTCTCTTCTTCCTCTGTATCTTTTTATATTTAAGCCAACCTATCCTTCTGAGCACTTTGCAATCATAAATCCATTCAACGATTCTACATTATCCTACCTTAATCTGTTGTAGCCTTTACAGTCATAATTCACTACTTGATGACAATTGTGAAACTCTTACGTTTTAAAATGGCTTTAAAATGACACCTGTGAGCAGCTCCCCTTCCCACCGCCATTACTTCTGCTGTTATGATCATCCAAAGGGTAATGATCATACTTTAGGGGTAATGATCATACAGAGGGTAAGAGTCTGATCATATTGTTTTTCCAATCAGCAAAACTACTCTGGTTGATGTGATATCCTCATTTGGGGGCCAATGGAGGGAGGGACTGTGTACCATTCGATAGAATTTGCTGGAATGATGGGCAACCCCCCCTCCAGCAAAGTGGTCTGTGCACATGTGCTAGGGCCGCAATGTTTCTGAGTCTACAGATATAGTAGAGGAATGAATGATTGTTTGAAACAACTTGATATTCCAGGACCTCTAAGACAAACTTTCAGGTTTTTGAAACTGCCAAGGTCATGTGATGTTAGGGCAAGACTTGAAACTGCCAACTTGATACTGAGGGACTATATTCTAAATTATAAATTCTCCCATTATAGAGGTCTGTATACAAAGTTCTTATACTGAAAATTTTCCTTGTGATATAAATCACTCATTTAAAAGTTTTTTCTATCAAAAGAGTTATATCTTCTGGAGCAGTATCCTTAGTATCTACCTTCCACCAATCATTTTTTCCATAGTTTTACAATCTCCTTCTTAATGACTTCAAACACCCATACAAATTTGATTACAATGATTATTCTGGAGATAAATCACGTTGCTACCTTTCTGAACCCCCCTTTCCTTTTTAACTTATCTGATATCTCCCTGAAAATCTCAGTTTACCTTCTTCACCCCCAAAATATCTCAGGCTTTTCAATCATGAGAACTACTGATGCCATCTTCATTCTCCTCACCCACTACAACCCTGATCACTCATGATGTGCAAAAGAGCGGTAAGACAGCCCTTCACTCTTTCTACTTTATTTCACCCACAGAGGCTATTAAATAGCATAATTCACCCTCATTCTTTAATAGATCCCAGGATATGTTTCCTTCTAGAATATTTGTGCTTCTTTTGTTTTGCTGTCTTAGACACTCACTTCAATTCTTTCTGTTCTACATGCAGCTACAAATGAACAGCCTAATTGAAGAAAGATGGGCAGAATGGATCAAGCAATAAATGCACATGAGTAATTATTGAAGATTAAGAGCTCATATTCCTTGAGGTTTTTTCCTTTTAAAATTTTCTTTTCAATTTACCTTTGCTTCAGGTTTGTTTGTTTTTATTAAAAAAATGTTTTAATAGCTGGGTTTTTAACCATGAGAAAAGCAACATTTTCCTTCATTTTACCTTATGGCAATAAATTTTTTCAGCTACATTATAAGCTGTGGATATACAATGATGAAGCATCAAGGACAGCACAAGAAAACCACTTTTCAGTCAGATCAATTGTCCCATGTCATCCAGGGTAAAGAAGAAGGCTCAAACACAACTTGGTCTCCAGTGTTGTTTCTCGCTACCTTATGTTAACTGAATAATGTTCAGATGTAGCCACAGATTAATGTTCTGCTTCTGGATTGTTGCTTAGAAAAATAGATACCTTATTAGTGAGGAATTCCCTTTCATTTGGTGATCCATGGAACATCTGCCATTGATGAACATTGCCTGCTTTCATGAAAGCTGTTTTGTTAGCTAACAAGAGCTGAACACAGAAGTATGTAGCTGACAACAATATATATGCAGTTCTCTAAGAGACCTGCAGTGCACACAATTTAACACAAATAGTCAAATTGCCAGGCCAAGGTCTTTCCCAAGCATGTGCTCTGCCACTGAGATACAATCACTTTCTTTACTGTAGTTTCTTGCTATGCAGGTCATCCTTGAACAGTTGACATAGACTGCCACATTTTCCCTTCAAGGGTAGAAAGTTAGTTGGAGGGTCACATATCAGTAGTGAATAGAGCAGGCTTCCTCAACCTCAGCCCTCCAGATGTTTTGAGACTACCATTCCCATCATCCCCGACTACTGGTCCTGCTAGCTAGGGATCATGGGAGTTGTAGGCCAAAAATTTCTTGAGGGCTGAGGTTGAGGAAGCCTGGAATAGAGCCAAAATAAAAAAGTGAGTGGGTCCAACACTTGCATACACACTCACTCAATTCACCTCTCTCTCCCTACATGTGTGTGTGTGGGGGGGAGGATTATGTCCTTTGGTCTGTCCCTCACCACTTCATCTGAAGGGCTGTGTGGCCATTCTTTTTTCAGAAGGAAAAAGATCTCATACTCTTGTGATATGATATACTACAGCACCACAAACCGAAAGGTAATGAGCCAACTTTTCAGGCAGCCAAATGTTCCTGGTTGGTTCCTATAAAAAACAACTACTGAATAGTCATGCATCCCTAGCCTACAGGTGAGTTGATGGGCTGCTGCTTTGCACTGAGGTGTGAGAAGGAAGAGCAGCTTCACATGGCTCTCAGCCAACCCCTGCCACATCTTGCTCCTGTGCTCCTGGGTCTCTGCTTCCTCTGTGAATCAGCATCTGCATTCACTTCAAGTCTCCTGTTATCCTTGCCAGTAGAACTGTCCTCAGCACTGAGGGGATGAGACAAAGCCATCTCTTCCAACAGGTGATATATTTATTTAAAAATCTGTTCTAAGCTTTTTTAAAAATAAAAATATATATATAATAAATTAAAAGGCGCAAATCAAGATTGTTTAAGAAAAAGCCCTTTACCATTGAAATGTGGGTTATCTTTTAAACCTTGAAGCTTGTATAAACACTAAAAAGCTGGCCATGAAATATTTTTATGGGCTTCACTGAGAATGTTTAGACTGGGGAAGGAAATGACTTCCATGCAAACTAATGTTTGTAATGAGTCAATAAGGGGTGGAGGGGTAGATGAAAACATCTCAGAAATAAGATGAAATAATTAAAAACAAATCAAATGGAGCCAATGGAATAAAGATTCTCCACACCATTACGGATTCTCATAGCGGTGGGTTTTATGTTGTTTTCTTTAGAATATTGGGAATTAGCACTGGATTGGAAATGCTATTATCACCAGAGGCTGTAAAGCTAGCGTGGTTTTCCACTTAATGTCCCTTGTATGCTTCATTGAGCATATTTCATTTCATTGTCAGCTTTTAAAATCTGTCTCTAAGTACACTTTATCCCAGTGAAAAAAAGAGAGAGCTTATAAACTAATTTGTGTTAACACAACAATAATTCTAACGCCTATCTGGAGCAACAGTTCACATTTTAATATCTTTTTAACTGCTTATCTGGAAATTAACTTGGTTCAAACCTCTTCCTTCCCCATCATCAAATACTTACATCAATAAGAATGACAGGTAGGGGGGTATTTTAATTTATCTTATGATATGCACAACCTACAGTCTGAGTCATAATTCTGACATTCAGTGATAAATCATGGATTAACACCTGCACTCACGTCAAGCTTCCTGCAAGCCTTAACAGCAGAACTGTTACTGAGGATGTGCATTGGAGGAAACAGAGATGCCTTAGCCTTCCTGCTGGGTATAATTAGTTGCAGGATGGTACTATCCTGCTTAAGTTTGTAGCAATGTGACCTAGCAACAGTACCGCCACCACCGTGTACATATATCCCATAAGTGTAGTGGCAAATTCAGAACTGATTGCCCAATCTTTGGAAAAAGCCTTCTGTTGCAGCTTAGAGTGGTCAGATAGGTCAATTTCAGTTACTCTGGGCTTCTCATTTCCCCAGTATCCACATTTCTACATAAGTTTGTGGGGTTTTTTTAATGTCCTCGTGAAAATTAATCAGCCTTTTAGCATGGATTTCTCCTAATACACACATTTTGCATATAATTGTCCAAATGTAGATGTTTTTGCAAAGCCGCTTTCATAATATGTCTATCTGTATATCATTTATATTAATATGTGTATTTATATGCACCACTTTCCCCTAGTATGTGCATCTTTATATGCATTACTTGGATGGAAAACTGCATTGCAAAATTCAGAGGAGTCAACATATAATATTATGATTTTGTGGGTGCCAGACCCCTATAATCCCTGGATCCAGCAAGAGTTAGAATTTAATTAAGGCTTGGAGTGTCAAACTATGTGACAGACACAGATTATTAGTGTTAAAAGGTAATTAAGACAGGTTAGATTCCTGTCTTGAGGTGATTGCCTGGGCAATAGGTCATTAAGAGAACAAGGATCAAGGGGATCATGCGAGACAGAAAATGGGTCCTTCCCCACTCCCTCAACAGATAATGCCAGAGTTTAGAATAGAGTGGTGAGGGAGAATGATGTGATGGAGAAGCAAAGCAAGAAAATGGAAACCCAGAGATGGAGAGCAATGGTTGATTTCTGTTTGAATCCAAAACTACTGCAGCTGTGGGAGAAGTGAAACCCTTTTGACGTGTTGATATTGTGAACTCTTCCATTCTAGGTTCAGATTGTATACATTTCTAAACAAACCATATATCAAAAAGACACCAAAGTCTTTGCTGTGTCTTATTTCTAAAAGGAAGCACAAACCCTTGGTGAGTGCCTGGAACCCCTGGCGTTTTGCAGTGCTAGGAGAATGTAGTAGCATGCAACAATAGCATTTTTAAAAGCCTAGTTGCAATGCAGAGCCCATTTTGGGGAGTAGCTATAGTTGGGAACTGAGGAAACCGAGTGTGTGTGCATGAGAGAGAGAGAGCACTGGGGTTTGTCTTGATCATGCTCACTGTTAGCATTGGCTAAGAGGAATGCAGTGAAAAAATGGGCTTTGGACCAAATATTGATTCATGACATCTGGTCTGCATAATACATCTCTCCTTTTCCCTTCCTCTTTTATATGTATTCAGATAAAGTTTACAGATTGAGACAAAACAGCTCTGCTTTTAAGAAACTGACATGTTGTTGAGGTTTAACAATCTTGTACTTATCTCACTCATGTTTCTCACTCTTAGAACATTCCTCTATGATTTAATCTAACAGTTAATTGCCAGACTTTTCCTGAGAACTCACTAACCAGGGTATTGCCCCAGGGTATGGTCTGAATGCAGTTGAAGCCACCAACTTGCTGAAGATATGAGCCAATATCATACCTTCTTGCTTCCTCACTGATATGGAATCTCTCTCCAGGGTGATCTTTAATTGGTTCTTGACCAACTATTTTATCATCCTGTGAAACTTCTGGGAATTCTTAATATTAATACTTTCTCTGCAAGAAACTAAGCCAGCCCCCTAGCACTTGAAAACCACACAGTTTCCATGAACTTTGTATCATCTAAAAGATAATTTCCCAAAACTCACACACTTCTTCATTTGCAAGTCTAATTTTGAATTATACGTAACAGGGGATAAAACTATTTGTCCTACTGGGTATTCATTTACTTCTGAGTTAGGAAGAACTCTTTATATTGATGTGCATTTCTGAAATTGGAGAGCTATGCAGAAGATTTATGTTTCCCAAAAGGCTGTAATTCTGGCCACACCAGTGTGGAAAGCACTGAAAACAAGATGTTTTTGGCCATGAAAGTTCAAGCCTCTTGTAGCAAAATTCCATGCATGTATTTTTCTTAGGCTAAAATTCTTTATCCACTTACCTGGTAGTACACACCACTAAGTTAAATAGGACTTACTTTTGATTACAGGCATATAGCATTATGCTGCTAATTCCCTATTGGTTGTTCACCTGCAGTAGCCAAATAATGAAAGGGGCTGTAACAGTAAAACACTTTTTTTAAAATGGTTTAGTAAGAGCTGTTGGTAGGTTAGAGTCAAGGCAGGTCCTGCCATGCAAATGTCTGAACTCAGACAACAAAAAAGATGGAATGATCCAGTGGGAATTGAATTATTGGACTTTCAAAAAGCTTTGGACAAAGCCCTTCATCAGAGACTTCTGAGTAAGCTGAGCAGTCCTGAGAAAATATGTGGTGTCATCTTGTGGATCAGGAACTGGTTAAGAAACAGGAAGCAATGAGTAAGAATAAATAAGAAGTTGTCACAACAGAAGGATGCAAAGAAGTGAAGCCATCCAAATATTAGTATTAGTGTAGGATAACCCTGCAGTGCATTCCAGTGCTTTTAGTGTTTGTATGTTTTACAAAAATGCAGCTGGTGAGAGCTGTGAAATTTATCATGGCAGCAGTGCAATTAATTAAGGACTAGAGCAGGATCCAAGCCAATCTATAGATGAACAGAAGGTCTACCCATTGAGGTGCATTGGAAGCGTAGACCTAGAACATTCATTTCTCAGAGGCTAGGGATACCCAGGCCTTACTGCTGTTCAACTACAGCATCTACTAGAAATGGTAGATCATTTCTCTGATGCTATGTATTTGCATTTATCTGGAGTGTATACTTTGTCTCACCCACTTCCTGGGGAAAAAAGAATCCTGTAAACACCAATGGACAGGCGTATGATCGATCTGCATATCATCACCCTCTACTGACTGCTGTAAAATAGCCACATTTCTGTTTTTGAATGCTTCTTGAATTCCTGGTTTATGTTTATTTTAGTCTTATGTATAGGATCCATCCTGTTTGGCCCCAGCTATAGGTTATAAAATGTATTATATAATTCTTATAGAGCTGGCTTTACCAGGATGCAGTATAAAACAATCCCTTTGGGGAGTAGTTTCCAGAAAGATGCCTATTTTCCCTTTTAGTTCCATAATCTTTGAAATTCCATTTGAAGTTTCCATTAATTCCAAACTGTGCCTCTGTGTTTCTCTCCATATATCATTTTCAGCTTTTGCTTCATGTTCAAAACACATCTTATGGACATAATATATTTTTTTAAAGTGTGTATTCATTATTTTAGTATACCCAATTCTCCTTACTAAAAAGAAGTTGATTAAAATAATATTATCCAGCTGGGGAATAATTGCTTCCCCTCAAATATTTTATCATCATATGTGAAATATTCTATGAGATCTGGATCTCAGGTGCAGCTCACTTAGCTGAAAGGAGTGAAACTATAGCTATTTATGCTGCCAATGTCATTGTTTGAAATGCAAGTCTGTAGTGACCAAATACAACCAAGCCTGTAAGGTACCATTTTATATTTCCCTTTGAAAGAAGCACATTGTACCTACAACCACATGAAGGGAAAACCCACAAACAATCCATTACTGACATCACTTCAATAATAATATTGCCACGGGTCTTTTCAGCTGGAACTTTCCAGAACTCAGTTCCAGCACCTCTCAGGTGGGCACCATTGCCATTATAAGAGATCAAGGGAGGCATTCATGGTGGGTTCTAGCACCTCTTTTTCTAGTAAAATTGCCCTGAATATTGCTATATGCAATATTGTAATTCTTTTCTTATAGTATATCTCAATAGCCACATATATTATGGGAAAGGCTGCCTGGTGCAGATAAATGTTTGTGCGCACATGGCATATATATCTCTAAGTGCCAATAATTATTTCAACAAATGTTTTAAGGAAAGGGTTTAATGAAAATGGATAAAGATGATTCATGTTTGCTAATTCACTTTATTCATTCCTTTCCCAAAAGTGAGAGCTCACAAAATGATGGTCTTGGAAACCAGAAATAGGGACGGGATATAACTTCAATGGGAGGTGGGTGGCGCTGTGGGTTAAACCATAGAGCCTAGGACTTGCGGATCAGGAGGTTGGCGGTTCGAATCCCCATGGCAGGGTAAGCTCCCATTGCTCGATCCCTGCTCCTGCCAACCTAGCAGTTCAAAAGCACGTCAAAGTGCAAGTAGATAAATAGGTACCGCTCTCGCGGGAAGGTAAACGGCATTTCTGTGTGCTGCTTTGGTTTGCCAGAAGTGGCTTAGTTATGCTGGCCACATGACCCGGAAGCTGTACGCTGGCTCCCTCGGTCAATAAAGCAAGATGAGCGCCGCAACCCCAGAGTCGGTCACGACTGGATCTAATGGTTAGGGGTCCCTTTATCTTTACCTATAACTTGGATGCATTTTGCATTTAAAGATAACTCTACTTAACTTGCCCTAAGCCCAGTCAGTTCAGTCACGTGATCTGGCAGACCAGCATAGATCACTATTTTCATGGCTTGCTTTCCCTTTGCAAGGCTTAGTCAGAGCAACAGCCCTGCTGCTAAACAGAATTTGGATCTAGTGTAACTTCACACCAGCTTAACTTATACCAGCTCGCTTTGCACCAACTTCTTCTTTGCATAAGATTGCTTCCGAAGGGTGTAAATGAAATGACTGCTAATTTGGGGGGACACTAACAAGTTTTTGCTGTGATATACACAACTGGACTCAGAGAACATACTTTCTCCTTTTCATATCATTCTGCTTTCATTGTGGACAGTGCAACCTAAGCAGGTTTACTTAGAAGGAAATCCCACTATGTTTAGTGGAGCTTTGTTACTTCCAGGTAAGTGTGCATAAGATTGCAGCCTTAGTAAGTCAGTCCTTAATGTGCTTCTCCTCCAATCTAATATAAAACCCTCACTTTACCATGACTACAACCAGCTCACATCTTAGCACTGCTCTCTACAGCTCTTGCCACTATCTTGGAAAATTCAATATATATTAAATGAATTTTCACCAGTGCTCATAATTGCAATTAAAGATTAAACAATACCCTATCCTCTCTTCTATTAAAACTTGTTTGTGAGGTGAAGTAAGAGAAGATGTGGCTCAAATTTAATTAATTCCTTTTCAGTGTCTCTTTTTAACATTAATTATCAATTGCCATATAAAGGAAGACATCTGTAGAAGGGGAATACTGATCAGGTCATGGAAGATTCTTGGTACAAATACAGAGGCAGATGGTTAGCAGTGAAAGCTATCCTGTATCTTTGCCTCACAAACTCCCAACAGTTGGCTTTGCTCACATTTAAACAAATTTCATTCCCCTTAGTTTGTCTGGGTGCCAGAAATGCAATGGAGAAACAGCATAATGACAATGCCTGGATATATTATATCTGCAAGGCAAAGATAATTCTGCTTGTGTGTCTGTTAATGACATCTGTATTTCAGAGTACACAGAGGGCAGAACACACAAAAACAAATTAGGCTGTAGCAATACTATAAAGTAGTCTAGGGCATGCCTGGCTGTTATTTAAACATTTCCTTCTTGTTGGGACCCCACCCCCCGGCTTCATTTGAGCTTCTATAATGTGAATGGAAATTGAGTTTATGCTAAATGGGCCTGGTTTGGAGCACTCATTTTTAGCTATAGACATAGCAGTTAATTGGCAGTGCCCACATAATAACTACATTGTTCAAAATTGTTTTGGACATCCAGGTGACAAATGGAGACAGTTAGAGAAAGAAAGAATCAGGTTCAAATGGACTACAGTGTGATCTTTCGGATCCATCATGCACAACCACAATATAAAGTAAATATTATCCAAGGAAGAAACACAATCCAACAAGTATTGACTAATTACATTTGTAAGCAAACATTTCTAAATTATTCTTGAAAAATTGGCTGAGATCTCTCTCTCTCTCTCTCTCTCTCTCTCTGTGTGTGTGTGTGTGTGTGTGAATCTTCTCAATTGCTTTGCTTTGTAACCATTTTGTTACAGTGCACCTGCTCTCTGTTTGTGCAGCAATGCAGTTTGAATTGTACAGGTAGATCAGGGCAGAAGGTTAACAGCATATCCAAAAGCAGAATTCGTCATTTCAGCAAATTAACTGCAAGCAGAATAAATTATTCAGATTATTTTAGTCAAATCCCCATTGCTTAATACCATTTACCTTCCTCAGACAAATATTTTCACCTTCTCTCTATTGCTTGATTTTTAGCAATACAGGAATTCTTAAAGGTTGCTTTCAAAGCTCTATTTCATGCATAGCAGTTTGGGTTGCTCTAAAAAAATAAAGATAAAAAAGAGTAATCCTTCTGCTTGTGGTGTATGAAAATTATTCCGGTTGAGCATAAAGTGTGATTCTTTTTTGTTATGTATTGCATTGCCTTGTTTATCAGGATATGTCAGTATAAATTGTACATCTGCAATTTGATAGCTGCAGGAAAATGTCCTCCATTAAATATCATGTACACTAGAAATAAAGGTACAAGTCTGGGAATTTGTACATGAAGTAACTATACTTCTGGGTAGTTATGAAACCCCAAGCAGCCCTTGCATGGCTGGATGAATCATATTTCAGGTACAAGTTTTCATTAAAATATTATACTAAGGAGAACATGCTAAAAACAGTTTCGCAAAGATATAATGAATCCAGCAGTTGTTCTACTGTTAATTATGTTCATGCAGATAGCAATTGCCATCTTCATTCAAACTGTCCAATTACTGTATGAAGTCAGCAGCATTCTTTATTTATTTGCTAAATTCATCCCACAGCAACCCCTGAGTGAAAGCACCAGTTTCATTTTCAATAATATTATATATGGCAGGAAGGCTCTCTCCAGCACTCCCAGCATGGAATTAATTAAGCCGGCATGAGAAGGGTTTATACAAAGTTTATATTTCCATGAGGCATTGGAGAAGGAAACTTGCTGGGCAGATTTCAGGAGGAGAAAATGAATGAATTGCAGCAAAATGGAGCAAACAAATACAGAGCAAATTATATGTAGTTGTAGCCCTAGGATTTTTTGGTGCAATTGAATATCACCACCCTCACATAACTTAGGAATGCCCACAGTATTTTGGCTCTGTCTGGAGAGGAACCCTTGTTAGGGATTGAGGGACCACTCTGCTGAGCACCTCTTATGTGAGTCTTGAGACCACTGCTAAATGGTCTATGACAAAACAAAGAACAATGTGTTTAATGTTCACTTTCAAATCCAATAGTCAAATGATTGCTAGAAACCACTGAATTGTTCAGACGTGGCCAAGTTACTGGAAAGCGTAGAGAAATTAAATCCCTTTGTTATGCAGTGAACCCAGGATTCACCAGCCCCTTAGAACAAAACTAATAGATAGTAGCTTAAGACCAGGTAGCAGGATTTGTTTAAAGTTATAGACAGACTCGAGAATAGCCCAATATATTTAAGCAAAAACAAGGCACTGCTTTATGGAAAACAAAAGAAATATGATACAGGCATTTCTAAATAAAAGATGGTGGATCAGTGTCAGTATTAACCACTGTTATCATAAAAGTGTGATGTACAGGAAGAATTCTTGTTCCAGAACAAAGGCAAGAATAAATTGTTGTTCAATTTATTCACTAGCTGGCTAATGGTAACACATAAAATTGTGCAGCCCTACTAGGCTACAGGGATGTGGGTGGCGCTGTGGTCTAAACCACAGAGCCTAGGGCTCGCCAATCAGAAGGTTGGTGGTTCGAATCACCGCAACGGAGTGAGCTCCTGTTGCTCGGTCCCAGCTCCTGCCAACCTAGTAGTTCGAAAGCACGTCAAAGTGCAAGTAGATAAATAGGTACCGCTCCGGCGGGAAGGTAAATGGCGTTTCTGTGTGCTGCTCTGGTTCACCAGAAGCAGCTTAGTCATGCTGGCCACATGACTCCCTCGGCCAATAAAGTGAGATGAGCGCTGCAACCGCAGAGTCGGTCACGACTGGACCTAATGGTCAGGGGTCCCTTTACCTTTACCTTTACCTTTACTAGGCTACAAGCTGGGGCCTTCTTATTGTTTGTTGCTAGTAAATGTAAATACTACTACTACTACCAAGAAAAATAATAACTGAGAAGATAATACAAAAAAATGAGACAACAAACTTTTTCAAAATAATAATGATGATGATGGGTCTGGGTTTGATTGAAAAAGGATAGAAGGCAAGCACAAGCAAAAAAAAAGCAAGCACCCAACCCTAAGAAAAATTTCCTGAAACAAAACTTACAACAGAGTTCTGCATTTTAAGACTCTCTCACCTTCCCAACTATCTTAGCTCATTGTTTCCGCCATCCACCAATATGACCTAACAATGGAGTGTCATTAATTTGTGCTAGTATTACTATTAAAAAATCGGTCAGGTTCACAAATAGTGAAATTGCCTCTTAGAAATCCTTTACTGCAACAACAGACTGCAATCACCGTTATACAGCATGACCTCATGATCAGAAAAAAGCAGGAATGAGAAATAGAGGGTGGGGACTCCTGGCTTGACAGCAGCACATATGAAAAAGGTTGGCGGGTCTTAGGAGATCACAAGCTTTACTTGAGTATGGAGAATTTTGAGAGGCTGTTTTTGCCCATCTCTATTTTTAATCACCATTACTTTGGGATCATACTGTTCTTGAGCTCCAAGAAAGTCTATAGCTTTCAGCTGACCAACCTGGTCAGGAATGGGGAACCTGTGACTCTCCAGATATTGTTGAACTCCAGCTTCCATCAGCCCCTAACCAGCATGGCCAGTAACATCTGGAGGATATCAGGTTCTCTGTTCCTGATTCACATCTTAATATTCAGTTGTACGGACCTGAGCCATAATATTAAATTTGGTTCCTCCCCTTGTTATACTTTGAGAAATCTACATCTAATCATTGGTTTGTATTTAAAAGTTATGTGAGCTGAACTTCTTCTTGCACAAGATGACTCAATCTCCTTTGAGATTACTCCTTCTCTCTACTGCAGCCTCATATGATGGTCCTTGTTCGCAAGGACCCATGACCTTCTGAACAGGCCTTTGGGAGCAGGAGGTGAGGCAAAAGGTCAGTTGTGTGAGCCACCATCAACTTGTGAGGGAAGTTCCATTTGAGCCCAACACAATGAAAATATATGAAGCCATGAACATTTGTTTATAACTAAATCATATCTCTGCTTTCCCCCCTATAATAGAGCTGGTTTGACAATATTTCCATCTTCTCTGACACTATTTTAAACCTGGATCCAATAGATTTTGCATTTCTAAAGCTGTTTATTTATTTAAAAACTGTTTATTAAAATTTAATGGTGGGAAGCAGATTAATCTGGTAAAGTAATATGGGGAGAAAAGTATTAAAATGCAAATTACCATCTTTACTTACATGCTGGAAAGTGAAGCACTACATTAATGACAAATAGCAGCTATTCATTAACCCCTTCTCCAATTCCATTTAAACTGAATGGCAAGGCTCACAAATGATTTCCATAAATGTGGAATTAGAATAGATTCTGAATGAGAATAAAAGATGACACGTCTTTCAAATTTAGATGCACATACTGGGATGTCAATCATTAATTTCCTAAATGACAATAAAAAAATTGTTCTATCACTTTCTTCTGTTTGATGATCTGTTAATGTCATTTTAAATGGAAACAGGGCTAGTCTCCAAGTTATGGAGGTGATGCACAACTGACTCCCCTGAAGTACCATATTTTCTCATCTATAAGATGCCCCCATGTATACGACTCCCCCTATTTTGGGGAACTCAGATTTAAGAAAATGGGGGGAGATGGCCCTGTGTATAAGACACCCCCTAATTTTTGACATTATTTTTTAGGGGGGGAAACCTAGTCTTATACACTGAAAAATACGGTATTTATATTTCCACTTTAAAAAAGACATTGAGGGCCTTGAATTCACTTAGAGCAGTGGTTCCCAAAGTGGACAGTACTGTACCCTGTGGGGTGCTGCTTGGGGAGCCCTATAAAACAAGGGAGGAGCATTGGAATCTGTTGTACGTGCAGCTGCTCACACAGAGTCAATTAAGGTTTGGCAGATAGCCAGAAGGCAATCTGAAGGAGTAAGTCTGCCTGGAGATAACAGAGACATGGAGACAGCTCCCTGATTGGTCAAGCTCTCTCAAGGGAGTGATAATTAATGGCCTACTAACTAGTGTTTAGGTTCAGTGGTTCAGTGTGTGTCAGTGAGTTTAGGAGTTGTGAGTCGTGTCAGAGAGAGCTAGCAAAAGATCTGTGTTCTGTTCCTGTAAACAGTCTACTGTATATAATAAACACCTAACTACAAGTTCCTGGTTCCTGCTTCGTCTATCCTGTCTGCAGCCAAGTTGCCAATTGCTTCCGTGGATTCTGCGTGTACTCTGCTAGGTCTGGAAAGTTGCGAAACACCAAATAGGTTTTGTCAATAATATAAACGGCTATTTGACTTTGAAAAGCTGGTATCTCTGGATCAAGTTCATAAGTTTTGTTGAATTAATCGGTTTTAATTGCATTTTGAATAAATGTGCAATTAATCGCTACTGTTTTGAATGGCATTGTGTCATCATCTTCCTTAGTGGGTTGTGCAGATTGCTACTCTGAATAATGCTTTTTTATAGGATAGGGTAGGGGACCCGAGGGATGAGTTTATGGAACCAAGGAGGCAGTGCCCTGACTTTAGGAGCATTGGGAGAACAAGCATTTAACTCTTCCCCCAACAATTTTTCAGGTCGAAATCTCCCCATGCAAAGCTACTGTTTGCCCCGCTTGGTAGGGAACAAATACTGGCCTCCACCTCCAGTATCGTTGCTCTAATCTAGCTGACTGTAGGTGGCAGGTGCCTGTTTGTAAGTGAAAATGAAGACGTGAAGAAATCCAAGTGCAGATCTCCCACATAACATGTACTTTGGCCTTCCCACTTCATTACATAACGAGACATTACAATATTCCTGCTTTCTGCACACTCCCCCTTTTGCTTTGGTGATGGGAGTGAAGGTGACAGAAGATGTAAAGGGTTGCAGTACGGGTCTCTCAAAAACGGGTAGATGTATTTGGGGAAGCTGACATGCTGCTGCTGAAACATTCACACACTCTCCTAGTTTGAAGACGGATTTTGTTTTATGTTATTCTGCCTCTCTTGCAAGCATTGAGCCTTGGCATCTTTTCCAAAAGGCCTCGCTCTTCTGTAGTTTGAGCAACAAGAGGAGGCACTTAGGTTGGAAAAGAATAGTTGATATGGTGGTATTTGCTTGGCAAGGGGCCTTTGAATATTCACTCAGTAGGTGATCTGCAATTTAAATGCCTTGCCATAGTTAATAAGGGTTGTAAAAAAAGAGAGAGAGCCTATTAACAAGCCTCTGGGATTAATTCTCAACTTGCTCAACTGTACATACGTGAGCAAGGCAACCTCCCAACATGATGCTGGGTGAGCAGCTCTACATCTTTTATGCATTGATAGTTTCAAGTGGAAAAGGGGGGAGAAGGCATTCATATTCATACCAGAAGAATGGCAGACATAGATGAGGATAAATGCTACAAAAATGATGTTCATCGTGTGATTTTAGAAATAAATACACACACATTATAATACAACTTCCCCCAGGATTTGTCTATCAGCCGGATGCCAGTAATCTTGCATTTTGTATTTTGACATTGTGATTTTAAATTCTTGTAAGCCAACCTCAGTGGTGCACAGGCAGTGGAAGGGCAGGGTAGAGATCTCTAAAAATAACAACACTCTGAGTCATGCTTTAGAGAAACGTTGCCCTTTGGCGGCCAACTGTAATGCAGAAGGAAGCAATGGCAAAACAGTTATTGCATTTATATCTCACCTTCCCTCCCAAATGCTGAAGGCGGTGCAGATGCTTACAAGGAATCAGTCTCTGCCTACATCTTGGGGAACAATCCTATGCACAAGAAGCTGACATAAAGCAAGATAGTGTAAATTAAGCCAGTGTAAGTTACACCAGATTCAAGCCTCATTCATAACTGTGGCTACTATGGTTGCTTTGCCTAAGCTTGGCAAAGGGAACACAAGCCTTTAAAATAGTGTTCTAGCCAGGTCATGTGACTGAGCTGAACAGGCTTAGGATCCAGCTCACAGCCCCCCTTTCTGGTCACACAACACCCCCAATAATACCCTTTGGGGGGGGCAGGGACTTTCTTCTGTATTGGCTCAATGAGTTTGAGCCCCAGCTGAGCTGGCATGCAAAAATTACAGTTGTATGTCTTCAGCTGAGCTGAGGATCCACTGCATCCTACAATCTTGCCAAAGGATTGTCCCCCTAAGAGTCTACACCGATAGGAAAATTTATAGGCCCTCATCAAATAACTCTATTGTTTTGCCTGGAGGTAAACCATGTTGCATTCTTTGTTGTCTTTCTATCCTTTGAGACGGATCCTGAAGTCTTATCCCACTCTTCCTGGGCCCTGGTCTTGCAGGGATGCAAGAGGATGAATATCTATTTTACCATGCCTAATTTAGTACATTCAGGGCACAGCAATATGGATGCTTTCTTTGCGAATTGAGTATAATGTGTTTCTGGGCGTCCAATTATTTCAAGCCAAACACAAGCACCAGCCCATTCTAGTTGCTTACTCATTGACACGGTTCAGGAAGATGACAACGAGACCAACATAGGCTGCAGGATCCAAGATACACTAGTAAAGGCTTGTTTTGTGCCAATTTGTCCTTTTCATGTTCCAGACAATTTCCCTTGTACTTAGTTTGGCTGCGGGGTGGTGAACCAATAGCAGAATATATCCATATGCTGTACTGATACAACTAATGCCTTTTGGCTTTTTGTGTGTGGATGAAATATATAACAGGAGATCAGGAAAGAAAATCCTTATGGAAGTGATATTCTGAATAAAAATGAATGGAGGTAAGACCTGCAATACTCAATTCAAGAAGCATGAACTTCCTATCATAATAACAAGAAGGGATTTAATATATAATCAAATTCTTCTGATAGGAAGAAAAGTTTGTGTTAAGGATGGTAAGACTAGTGTCTGCTCCCAGAGTGGCAGTGGGCATCTTAGCAAATGCTTAGAGACAGCCAGAATTTAAATAGTACATTAAATCTTAACATATGCGGCTGATAACCTTAACATATCACACTATAATAATTGTAGTAAATGTTCCAGTTTAACATCCAAAGAAGCAGGTTGTCACCTATGGAGATCCATGCCATTTTGCAACTAGAAATATATTAACACTTAGTTACCTGGTGCCAAACCATTGATTTATGACACTGGTGGGCATTTTGCATGGTGTGTGGCAAGCAAAAAAACCAAAAAACATACGGAATGTTCAATGGTTAGAGGAAATGGATAGTTGGAATCCAACAACACGTGGAAAATGAGAGGTTCCCCATCCATGCTAGAGAGGATCACGCTATATCAATGGGTCCAAATCTAGTTTAAAGAACATAGACCCTTCTCTTTCTCACATTCAGAACCAGGCCATCTTCTTTTAGGACTGCACCAGTCTTGATACAATTAAAACCCTTCTTTATTTAAATAGTCTTTTCTCATTTTCACTTGAGTTCCATATGTTAAGTACAATTGCTTAATTGTACATTGAAATGGAAAATAACTCTGTATATGTCTGTATGTGTATATCTAAAAGCATGGTATGGAAACTTCCATTCAGCTAAACAAAATGAGTCCGCCTATCGGGACGAGGTGGAGCGGCTTTGTGCTTGGTGTGGAGAGAACAATCTGGCTCTTAATACGACTAAGACCAAGGAATTGGTGGTGGATTACAGGAAAAAAAAGGCGGACATTCAGCCCTTGTATATCAACGGGGAACGGGTGGAGAGGGTGGCGGAATTCAGGTTTTTGGGAGTGACTATCGATCAGGGCATGACTTGGAGCGCAAATACCACTGCTCTGGTGAAGAAGGCCCAGCAGAGAATTTATTTCCTCAGACTTTTAAAGAAGAACAATCTGAGTGAGAGACTGCTGGTGTCCTTCTACCGAGGCTCCATAGAGAGCATTCTCACATACTGTATTTGTGCCTGGTTCTCCAGCTGTACAGCTAGGAAGAGGAAGGTGCTCCAGAAGGTCATAACCACAGCCCAAAGGATTATTGGTCATCCCCTCCCATCTTTGGAAGAACTGTACGGTTCCCGTTGTCTTAGGAAAGCAAACAATATCCTGCAGGATGCATCTCACCCGGGACACAGTCTGTTTGTACTACTGCCTTCTGGCAGGAGATACAGAAACATCAAGTCAAGGACAAATAGACTGAAAAATAGTTTCTATCCAAGAGCTGTGGCCTTCTTAAATGCAGTAACTCGATAGTGTGACCTGGGAGTTTGATGGGTGTGGGTGTGGGTGTGGCTGGAATGTGGTTTGTTTGGTTGTTGTTGTTGTGTTGCTTTTGTTGTTTTTAAGGGATGGCATCCAATTTCGTTGCACTTGTGCAATGTTGCACTTGTGTAATGACAATAAAGAATCTATCTATCTATCTATCTATCTATCTATCAAAAGCTCTCAGAGAGCCTAACTATTTATTGATTAGGTGAGAATGTGTGTCTGCCAGCTGGAGGTGTTAAACTTAGATCACATGAGGTATTCAGTTACAAATATCCATTTTGGGTGTGTGAGCTAGCCTTTGTTCTGAAACTCAAAGAAGAAAGGATGTGTGCATATTCTCTCTAGGAGAACACAGTGTTGGAGAGGCAGAGCTTTGATTTCAGCTCTGGATGAAGTTATTCCATAATTCTAAGAAGTCTAGCCTGTGCTGGGATCAGCACATGATATTATGCAACTATCTGAATGTAACATTAATTGTTTTATGTTTGTTTTGAAGCTGGACTTTTGATAAGGCCCAAACTACAAACAATATAGGAAATCTCTGATTGGATCGCTTGATGTTTAAGAATTTTTTTATAGAATTTTTGTTCGCTTAAAACTTTTGTTCATAGAATATCCATGCTCATTTAAGTATCTCCATGTCTACAGATTCTGTCTTTTTGTTTTTGAATGCATTACCTTTCATGAGCAAATGGCTATATGGGGCATTAATATTTCTCATTATTCACATTATCAGAACCTCGAGGCTCACAAATGTTTGATGCCCCAGGGAATGCACAGATGTATAGAGGTGGCAAACCAGATTCCTTAATTTCAGTGTACACACACACACATACACAATTGTTCAGGCATGAAGCATTAGCATATAGAGTATATTCAATATATGTGCAGTGCTTCAGAGAATAATAAATCAGGTGCTCTGTGCTGTCATTGCTGCATTGAATGATAACCATGAGAGGAACAGAGAAAACATAGGCACTGGAGGATTTACACAATATGCTGAAGGTATTTATGACTTTGTACAATAGGTCCATCATATCTTTGGAAGAAATATCGGTGGCCTAGCATTCTGCATTTGTGCTGTTAATACTGGGTAGGGATGGGAAATATTGCATATTTTAGCATTACCAAAAGAGTTGGTGAAGCCACTTATGGAGAAAAAGGCACCAATCACACTAAACATTTTAAGCATTACTATACCACTTTAAACAGTCATGGCTGCTCCCAAAGAATCCTGGGAACTGAATTTTGTTAAGGGTACTAAGAATTGTTAGGAGACCCCCTTTCCCCCCACAGAGCTACAATTTTCAGAGTGGTTTGACAGCCAATCTCTCCCTGCAGGGAACTCTGTAAATTGTAGCTCCATGAGAAGAATTACAGTATCTTAACAGCTCTCTTAGCAAACTACAGTTTTCAGGATTTTCTTTTCTTTTCATTGGGGAGAAGTCGTGCCTGTTTAAATTAGTATAATCAAAGGAAAAGAGAAGGGAAGAGGTGTGTGCTTTTTCACCGCTTGAGGTAAAATGAGAATGTTCCACTGCATCCCCTCTTTGCAGCCGTCTCCACACCTCTCTTAACTATGTTGCACAGCAGAACCAGAGAGTGGGGACTTAGGTTGGATCCTAAGCCTGTTCAGCTCAGTCACGTGACTTGACAACCCTGTTTTAAAAAGTGCTTTTCCTCTGCCATGCTTAGGCAAAGCAACAGCAATAGCCCTGCTATTGAACAGGGTTTGGCTCTGGTGTAACTTTATGCCAGCTTAACCTACACAAACTTGTTTTACACCAGCTTCTTGCACATAAGATTGCTTTCTAAACTATTACATGTTTTTAAGCATCCTTGAGAATTTCTCTCCTTACAAAGCCACACAGAAACAGGACAGATTTGATACCCAAACAGGAGAGAACAGACTTAAGACTGATCCGTCCATCCCTAATACAGACATATGTTTGTAAAAGATTTTGCAGTTTTCAAAACCTCCAAGTTATTCTTCCCAGACAGATGGGGGGGGGGGGGGAATCAGTAGTGAATGATTCAAAAGGTCAGTCTGACTCAGTGGGAATTCACCTCACTGGATTCTCAATAAACCTTTGCAGTCATGTCCATTTCAATCTCTCAAGTAAATGTAACTGTGCTAGCAATAGCAAGCTGGTTTCATATATTTAGTCTTGCAGTCCCCCCCTTCCACCCCACCAGCCTATGGACATATATATTCCCCTCTGACTCTAGTTCTCAGCAATGGTATTCATATGAGGTATTCAGTGACTGATATCCCACAGATTCTAGGGAGACGACCAAACACAAAAATCTTCTCAAATTATCATATACGATAATTTCATCATAATCAACAGTTGTAGGATAATTTTGGTTGTTTTGATTCCTCCCCCCCCCCAACCTGAGATGAATGTGCCAAGTCTGAAGCTCACCCACCACTTCCAGTCAGACAGATCCATTGTGGAAATTTCCCAGTGGTGAAAACGGCCAGCTCATGTCTTATGCCATCTGACTTCCTGCCATCTTTGGGTAGATTTTTCTGTTACTCTTGCCACAGAGAACCTTGGTCATCAGTGGCAGGCTTTGCCACATTGGTGACTGCTTTCTCATTCTCACTCCTCACATTGTTGTAGGTTTTTTTATTTAAAAAATGGTAGAGATCAGCAGAAACCCATGTGTACACGCAGAGGCAAATTTAGGAGACTGTAACCTGTTCAGTCACACTGGGCAAGGAGCATTGTGGGCACTGCAGGGGACGTCACAAGTATTATTTAGATTGGAGCACAAGAGGTAGCAGGGTGCTGAATTTTGGGGTTGCATGGGGTGCCGCTGAAATCTGAGGCCCCAATGTCCGTCCCTGTGGTGTATTTAAAATGTTGCTCGTGCTAATATGCCTTTCTTATAAAATGCACACTGGTAGCAATCCTATACACCAGAAGCTGAGATAGAGAAAGCCAGTGTAAATTATATATATATTAATTTTTTATTAGTATTACAAATTTTAACAAATCAATCCAAAACAATAATAATTAGGTTTCCCAACCCTGTTACAAACATATGTCCATTGCATTCCTGATGTTACCACTTCATTCTTCCTCTATATTTACCTTCTCATCCTTCTACTAGTTTTAATCCATTTTCATAGCTGGCCTTTCTTATTAAAAGCCAGTGTAAATTAAGCTGGTGTAAATTAAATGGATGTGCTGGTGGCTGAACTGGCCTAAGCCTGGCAGAGGAGAAACAAGCCTTTAAAATAATGTTTGAGTTTAAGGCATCCCTTTTGCATCTTAACTTATGTCAGGTTGTCAGGTCACATGACTGAGCTGAACAGGCTTAACTTCCAGCCTAAATCCCTTCCTTCTGGTCCCTCCTAAAATGCTTCCCCCCTCCCCTGAGGGCTTATACTGGTGTAAGATCTGTCAAGCTTGGCTCAGCTTGTTTAGCCTGGAGAAGAGGAGGTTAAGGGGTGATATGATAGCCATGTTCAAATATATAAAAGGATGTCACATAGAGGAGGGAGAAAGGTTGTTTTCTGCTGCTCCAGAGAAGCGGACACGGAGCAATGGATCCAAACTACAAGAAAGAAGATTCCACCTAAACATTAGGAAGAACTTCCTGACAGTAAGAGCTGTTCGACAGTGGAATTTGCTGCCAAGGAGTGTGGTAGAGTCTCCTTCTTTGGAGGTCTTTAAGCAGAGGCTTGACAACCATATGGCAGGAGTGCTCTGATGGTGTTTCCTGCTTGGCAGGGGGTTGGACTCGATGGCCCTTGTGGTCTCTTCCAACTCTATGATTCTATGATTCTATGAGCTGTCTGGGTCCTATCTGAGTTAGGATGGAGGCGATATGCCAGCATATCTCCAGTTGAGCCAAGGATGAGAGAGTTAAGCATGCATGGCTAGATTGTGCTCGGAGGCTTCTAGCTTAGCCTGAAACCCACTCATCTCAGCAGATTTTGCTATATGATTGCTCCCACAGGTTCCAGCAGAGAAAAAGTTATCTGTTGGGTATAGCAGAAATGAAATTGCCTTTAGAATTGGTGCATGCACCTAATGTCTTCAACAGCTTCTATAGTTCTTAGTCTTTAGGGGTTTAAAAAGTTTCTCAGTAAACTATGCCAACTCGTTTGAAGCAGATATAAAGAAAGAATTGCACTCAGGATTTCTTAGAACTGTAATTTTAAAGCACACTACCTTAACCTTTGGATGTTGCTATTTTCTCCTTGGTGTTGGAACATAGCAGCAGGAGTCATGTACACTCAGCAACAGCAAATCTACTTTCCCCCTTATTTGCAAATAAAGCAATGCTGAAACCAGAAGGGGTAAAAATTACAACCCCTGTGAATTATCTATTAAAAAGTGAGATGCTGGGTAGGTGTTGTTGTTTTTTTAGAACCAGTAGCAGTTATACCCAGACCCCCATGGTTGTTTCCAGATGACCTGTTTTAATGACCATTCATTCTGATTTGTTTGCACAAAGTTTGTGGGAAGGTTGGACAAAGTCAGCTTTTTATTGAGCACACAAAATAAAAACAAAATAAGCAGATGATGATTCTGGGTTGTATCCAACTAAGTTGTTCTGTTCTCACAAGGACTACCACTGTACAACAGAGCTATTCTTCCTCCTCCTCTTCCTCCTTCTAAGCACCCTCATATCTGGTCAGGGGTTTCTTCCAACTATCTGGGGCAGACTTGGAGGGAGGTGTATGGAGAGAGAAGAAGGAAGGGAGTTCTGTTGCAGAAACAGAAGTCCTTGTGTGAAAGGAATGACATGGTTGGATGCAACCCTGATCGGTTGGCGAATTGGTTTGCATCAAACAAGTGATATTCCACTATGTATTTTCCTCCTTTCCCTATTAAAAAAAAAATCCAACTATTATTATTATTATTATTATTATTATTATTATTATTATTATTATTTAAAGGGAAGGTGGGCTTGCTTTGCAAGTGAGATCAACTTTAATTGTGCAACATTAATTTGCTAGTATGTGACTAAAATCCACCAGAATATAATGAAAGTTAGAAGCGGTTTTGGGATTCTGACTTGGTGTACAATGATAAAAATCATGATTTGATGCAGGCTATCTAACATTTCTATTATTAACAAACTCAGGCACTCAAGGGATGTTGAGGGGATCCCTGGAGACACTGTGCGAGGTACTAAAGGCAGCCTTCTGGGAATGGATTTATTATACATACAGGTGATTTTTGGACAATAAAGGGGGTGTATATAAACTTGAGAAGGGCCGGCTTATGGCAATGTTTTAATGCAAACTATTCATCCAGGAAAGCTTCAAAAATCTAATCAAAATTGTGCAGCCAAAATTCTATGCATCACATAGGGAATAAAAATCTCTAGGAGTACAGGTGTTGAATTTTAATTAACACAGTAGGTAATTACAATCTTCTCTCTGATCTACACTATACCCATCTCTTGCATATTCTACTCTCATTGCCCACCTGGAGATTCCTTTTTGATATCAGTGAGAGGCTTGGTGGGAGTATATAAAATAGAGAATGGAATGACAAACCTGAACAGATGAACACAATTTGGTCCAAAGTGTAAAAGGTTCATATCCCTTATATTGGAGTCCATGTAGTTCTTGGATAAGTGCTTGCCCATGAAAACAGATGAAATAATTAATGAGTTAGGTTTGGACAAAGCAATTAAAATAAGCAGAAGATCTAGGAAATTATACAGAATCGTAGTCCTAGCTTAGATGTAAAGGGAAGGAGGGGAAGTAGATAAGCAGACTGGCTACATTATACCCAAATCTTGTCTGTTCATATCATGGTTGCAAGTGGTGCTGTAGTCTAAACCACCAAGCCTCTTCAACTTGCTGACCGTAAAGTCAGCAGTTCCAATATGCGGAACAGGGTGAGGTCCCATTGATTTGTACCAGCTCCTGCCAACCTATCAGTCCGAAAGCACACCAGCATGAGTAGATAAATAGGTACTGTTGTGGTGGGAAGATAAATGGTGTTTCTGTGCACTCTGGTTGCTGTCACGGTGTTCCATTGCGCCAGAAGCGGCTTAGACATGCTGGCCACATGACCCGGAAAGCTATATGTGGACAAATGCCGGCTCCCTCGACCTGAAAGCGGAGATGAGCGCCACACCCCATAGTTAAATTTGGCTGGACTTAACCTTCCAGGGGTCCTTTACCTTTACTTTTAGATTACATTCACATTGTGGCCCAATTTAGATACATAACTTCCATAGTGTAGCAGTTGGGAAGAAGCAACAGGATCACACACACCTTTCTCAGCACTGATCTAATTAAACCATTCTCCATTACATCTGAAATGTGTGCATATGAATGCATATATTAGTGAAAATAACATAAAAATCTCATATATATTTTGGAAAATGGTTTGTTTGTCCGTCCATCTGTTCTCTATAGGTTTGGCTGCCTCTTGAGATATCATCACCAAACTTGGCATGGTAATAAGCAGAGAAAGTTTCTCTTTCAGATTCTGCAGGTCACTCATTTTCAAATTTAAGAGTGCAACTGTATAATCACGTCCCCCAAACATTTTATCTTTGATCTTCACATCCCACCCAAATTAACTTGTTCTGTTACATGATTATCTCCTTCTGCCACAAAATGCTGTACTAACACAAAATAAGGTCTTTTTATTCTCTTCTGCTGTGTATGTACATAAATGAGCAAACATTCTCTGCCATCTCCTTTTACTCATTCTCGTAAATAATGTTTACACGATCCATTTCAGATAATAAGATATCCCCTCCCGAAATACATTTCCCTATTCTGGAGCACCATAAAAGGACACAATTCTGCCCCTCTTGACTGCGTTTTGTAGCTACATTAGATAGGACTTTAGGTGGAGAACAGCTTCCTTATAAAACAATCCCCTCTGTGTCTCTGAATAATTCACAGTATCTTAAAATTCCTGCATGGCTGTTTCTGAAGTTATAACTATGCAGGCTCAGCCAAATCCCAATGCAAGGCTGTGAAAATATAAACAAGAAGGTAATTCTGTCATATAGTGATCATAAAAAAGAGGCTGGCTGTGTAGAAGAGATGAAAAATAAATCAGAAGTTCCGGTAAGAGTGTGCTTGTGATGTGCAAAAGCGAGAGAGATAAGGATGCTCTCCTAGCCAGTGAAGCTAACAAGGAGATACTTGTGACAAGAGAGGAGTCTAAATGAGAAATGTTAAACTGGGACATGTAAAAGTCAAGCTAATAGTTGCTCAGGTTTTCCCACACACAGCAGGTGCCTCGGGAGTCTAAACAGTTTGTTCAAGGCTTTCATTAGGCCTCACAGAGAACCAGAGGTCTGTGCCCCAGGGCTTCTCTGAGAATACTTTTTTGAAGAGGTTGGAGCCTGAGGGTAGTTGAAGGTGACAGCTGTTTCTGAAGGCAGATGTGGAGAAGCCGTTGTATATCCTGAGCCAAGTTTAGCTAACATTGTTTCTTTGATTCTTGCAATAGTGTGTCTTGTGTGTGTATCTGTGAGGTGGGATTGTTTGCCCTCTGAGTTGAATGAGAATGCTTCATGACAAATATGTTCAGGCGTTCAAAGTGGCTATTGAAAACAGACCCATTCTAAGACATATCAGATAATCATATTCAGCATTTCCCTATCCCTCTCATGTTAATGGCAGCTAATGAAGAAGAATAGACATGGGGAAATGCTGGACCAACTTTGTCATGTTCTCCCACCTACTGTAACTAAAAGAAAAATACTAGAAGACATGGAGAGGCAACATTTAAAGGCAACATTTAGAGGCAACATTTAAAGGCAAGGAGGAATCTGGGTATTGTTGGACTACCATCATACTCAACCAGCATAGCCAATGATCAGGGCTGATGGGAGCTGTAGGCAGCAACATCTGGCACGCCACAAGTTACACATCCTTTCTTAACTGAGATATTGTGTGCTCTGTCTTCATTCTCCATTTCTGTCTTGTCCATCATCTATAGTCTATACAAATTGCTGCCTTCTCTCAAACCAGGGATGTCTTTTCTGTGGCTTTCTACAGTATGTGCTGTTGGACTTCAAGTACCATCAACACTGGGGTGTTGCTAGAGTCTAGCAAAATATCTGAAGACCCACAAGTTATCCATTATTGCTTCAGCTCTCCCTTTCTCTTAGCTAAGAGAAACTAGAAAGAATTCCCTGTTCTGCCTTCCTCCAGCTAACTATCTTGAACAGGGAACCACATTCTGAGGGATCAGGATTGGAGACTTACAATACTTAGCTGATTGGCATTCCTTATGAAAAGCATACAACTCAGAAGCAGATACATCAACATTTCTCCTACTTTCATCATGTTGTATTTAGAAGATCCATAACATGTTCTTGTTTGGGGGGATATTAAAATGTTGTTAGACATTCCCTGCTTATCCGAGTGATGAAAAGTCCCAAGGTTAATGTTTTGAAGTTTATTTTCCTTTTTTGATAAGAGAGCACTGAAGACTTATGCAATATTTGTTTTGTCTATAAATATACAAAAGAACCCTGGGGAAAGAAATGCACTCACTGCTATCTCCACCTTGTATTCATAGAGAATTACTGCCTAAAAAAGCACCCAAGCTTAAGTTGTTTCCCAAATTCAGATTGCAAACACCCTCTAAACCTTTCTAGATCAAGGAAGGCTAGATTCCAGGGCTCTAGAAAAAGTCTTCTCCAGCATTATAAGAAACCCTTATAATACATACCTAACCCTAATTCACAGACCATGATCCAGATAGTAATATGTAAAGTAATACTTTACTGAATTCCCAAATGGATGCCATCTATGATGAACCCAGTGTGGCAGAGAGCAAGCATGAAAATGCTTTGCAGACACCTTCATTTTCGCATGTTCTTTTTTTGCATGAAGATGTAAATAGGGGCTACATTTCCAGCCAATGTGAAGCCAATGTGCCACACTCCTCACCTGCCGTAGACTTCATTCTGTGTCTTTTTATAAAGGCAGAAGTTGACATTGGGGGATGGGTGGAGAAAGAAGCAGCCCAGACTACACATTTTGCTTGACTGGCTTCACAAACTTGACAGAAATATGTTGTGTCCTGAGAGAATATCTTCCTTTTCTAAGGATGCTTTTTCCCTTTTTGAATTCAGCACTAAATTGCTGAAGTGAGAGCCTAGGAAGGTGCCAAGAGGACAGACGCTTAGTGCAAGTCAAAAGTGTAAATTAAACAGTGTAATCATAATGTTTTAGTTTTATGCAAGCTTTGTGTCTGTGGGGCTTTGTCAGATACGCTGACATAGTACACCATACCAGAAGTGTACAACAAAATCCTAATAAATGTGCGGTTCATTGTCGATAGCACTGCCTGTTTGTAGAATGTCCTCCCTAGGGAGGTTCGGTTGGTGCTTTCCTTATACACCTTTGGGCACAAGACAAAACTATACCTCTTCAACCACACCTTTGTCTGATTAACATCCTATACCCTGTTAAATGTATTGTGGGAGGGGTGGGGAGAGTGAGGGTTTTTTGGGGGGGGGGTCGTTCTTGTCTTTATTGTGTATTTTTATGTTGTGAACTGTCCTGAGATCCAGTGACGAAGGGTGGTATACAAATTAAATTAACAAATAAATAAATCAGTTAATGGTAACAATTTAGTTAAGGTTGGGCCATCAGCTTTTCAGCCCGTAGAATATAGATGCATACCTAACTCGTGGAGCAGTGCTTTAATTTTCTCTTGGGAAGGGTTTGTGAGAGAGCTGCTGGTAACATTCATTGTTTGACTGGTTAATGTGCCTGGTGTTGGGAAAGAGTTTCCCTACCACCACCCAAATTGAATTGTCTCAAGAAGAACTTGTGAGGTGTTCAGTTTCACCTGTAGCATTTGGCTCTGGTTCTGTATATGGACCACAATGAGTTATTTGTTCTATGAAGTACTTTCCTACAGTGTGTTTGCTCTCTGTCATAGCAAATCAGATTGTGTATGTTGATATGGAAAGTGGTCCTCTGACCAGAATAGATTTCTTGCCCAACTTTTAGGGCAAGCTCTTACAAGACGAATGAAAATAAAAATGTTGGAGAAGACAATGGGGGGGGGGGGACAATAAAAATGTCTGATAACCTTCCAACTTCATGGTTTTATTATTTTCCAGGTGTTTCAGAAGAAGGTTTTGAAGGAAAAGCAGAATGTATTTATTTAAGCAAAAGGTCCTAGTGTGAGCAACAAAGTGTGTGTGTGTGTGTGTGTGTGTGAGAGAGAGAGAGAGAGAGAGAGAGAGAGAGAGAGAGAGATTGCAATAATTTAAATAGCATCATCTTTATGTATGCAATAGCCTTAACACAAATAAAAATTTATTTGTCTGGAAATATCAATGTCTCTCAAAATTCCTTCAATGGGAAAGACTTCTGTAGCTATTGATCATGCACTGTTAGGTTTCTCATTAGTGGACAGAGAAATTCAGGATTTGCTTCTTTCTTACTTTAAGCAAGTGCTGTCTACTCAGACTGCCATGTCTACGCAGATATGTGGTTTCTCTGTTGTATATTCCACAGGGATGATGAATTCAATTAGATGATATAGTGACTGTTTCCAGTTTTTTCTGGTTCATATAAGAAAGCATCCGCTGGAACATGCAGTTCCACATGAAAGGCCAACTGCACATTTCTTTATTTAGAAACATGAATGGCTAACATCACTATAGGACATTTGTCAAATGTGTTTATGTCTCTATAACATGACTAATTACAGTATTTAAGTGTTTCAGTTAAGTCCCCATGGAACTTCCTTTTTGAAAAAAACCAACCAGATCCAATCACTCTACTTTTAGGCAGCTGGTAAAAAATATATATTCTAATTTAGGAAGGCATCTGGGCCTGTGCTTTGATTTTAGTTCAGTAAGCTTCTGCAGCTGTACTACGCACTCTTAGATAGTTGTTGCTGTTGCTATTATTTATTAAAATTTATATATTGCTTAATCAATTATTATTTTTTTAAACATTTTTTATTGCTTTTTTAAAGATACAGAAATACAGAAAAAAGAATAAAGAGTGGTTATATGAAAGATAAATATAAATAACAAATTTCCATATTCTTTTTCCATCTAACCTATAGGACTTCCTCACATCCTCCGAACCCTGCGTTCTCTGTCTTATAAAGCATCAGCAATTTGTTAACTTATTTCAAAACTTATTGTAACTTCCATTTTATCATGTTCCCTATTTTCAATTTTACTGTCACTCAATTCTTATATGCTTTGTATTAAACACAATAAAGTTGTTTCATTATTTTACCTCTAAATTCTTGTATCTTAATTTTCATTTCATTAACTTACATTTGCTGAAGCTAGTGTTTCCTGAAAGGTGCATTTTTTAACATTCATACAGCTTATAGTGTTTTTTCAAATAGTCCTTAAACTTTTCCCAGTCCTCCTCAATTGTTTCTTCTCCCACGTCTCGAATTCTGCCAGTCATTTCAGCCAATTCCATATAGTCCATCAACTGCGATTGCCATTCCTCCAGCGTGGGTAAATCTTGTGTCTTCCAATATTTTGCAATCAGGATCCTTGCTGCTGTGGTAGCATACATGAAAAAGGTTCTGTCCTTCTTAAGCACTCTCTGGTCCACCATGCCCAGAAGGAAGGCCTCTGGTTTCTTAGGTAAGGTAAATCTCAGTACCTTTTTTAGTTCATTATGGATCATTTCCCAGAAGGCCTTCACTTTCGGGCAGGTCCACCAGAGATGAAAGAATGTCCCTTCCGCCTCTCCACATTTCCAACATTTGTTGTCAGACAGATGATATATCTTAGCTAACTTGACTGGGGTCATGTACCACCGGTATACCATTTTCATAATATTTTCCTTCAAGGCAGTGCATGCCGTAAATTTCAAACCGGTGTTCCATAACCTTTCCCAGTCTGCAAACATAATGTTATGCCCCACATCCTGAGCCCATTTTATCATAGCGGATTTGACTGTCTCATCCTGTGTATTCCACTTAAGCAGCAAGTTATACATTCTCGAAAGTAGTTTACTTTTTGGCTCTAACAATTCAGTCTCTAGTTTCGATTTTTCCACCTGGAATCCAACTTTTTTATCTATTTTAAATACCTCTTGAATTTGCGCATAGTGCAACCAATCTCGTACTTTAGTTTTCAATTTCTCCAAACTTAGCAACCTCCAATTGTCTCCAGTTTTTTCAATTATTTCCCAATATTTAGGCCAATGGGCCTCCATGTTGGGTCTCTTACGAGCCTTGGCCTCCACCGGTGAGAGCCACCTCGGAGTTTTACTCTCCAATAAGTCTTTGTATTTTATCCAGACCCTCCAAATTGCTCTTCTGACAATATGGTTTTTAAACAATTTGTGCACTTTAACCTTGTCATACCACAAATATGCATGCCACCCAAACGCATTGTCAAACCCTTCCAGATCCAGGACATCAGTGTTCTCCAATAAAATCCAATCTTTCAACCAGCAGAAGGCTGCAGATTCATAATATAGCCTCAAGTCTGGCAGGGCAAATCCCCCTCTTTCTTTCACATCAGTTAATATTTTAAACTTTATTCGGGGCTTTTTGCCCTGCCAAACAAACTTAGAGATATCCTTCTGCCACTTTCCAAAACATTCCACCTTGTCCACGATCTGTAGGGCCTGAAACAAAAATAACATTTTCGGCAATACATTCATCTTTACAGCAGCTATTCGGCCTAACAAGGAAAGTTTCAGTCTTGACCATATATCCAAGTCTCTTTTGATTTCTGACCAGCATTTCTCATAATTGTCTTTAAACAAATTCAAATTTTTGGAGGTCAAGTACACCCCAAGGTATTTTACTTTTTTAACCACATTCAGCTCCGTTTCTTTAGAGAACTCATCTGTTTCTGTAACTGTCAAATTTTTTGCTAAAACCTTGGTTTTTTGCTTATTTAACTTAAACCCCGCCACCCGACCAAAATCAGAAATTAATTCTAGCACTCTCTTAGTGCTGGAGACTGGTTCCTGAAGTATTAATACCAAGTCATCTGCAAATGCTTTCAATTTATATTGTTTCACTCCGACCTCAATTCCCCGAACCAACCGGTCCTTTCTAATCATATTTAGCAACACCTCCAGGACCGAAATAAACAATAGGGGGGATAGGGGGCACCCCTGGCGTGTCCCTTTTTCAATTTTAAACTCCTCTGTCACCACATTGTTTACTATCAATTTAGCTTTTTGTTCTGTGTAGATTGCTTCTATACCATTTTCGAACCCCCGCCCCACTCCCATCCCTTCCAAATTTTTCTTCATAAACATCCAAGAAATATTATCAAAGGCCTTCTCTGCATCGACAAAGATCAAAACCGCTCTAGTATTCAGATTTGTTTGTAGAAGTTCCAAAATGTCAATAATGTTTCTTGTGTTATCAAACAAATGCCTACCAGGGAGAAAGCCAGCCTGGTCTTTATGAATCACTTCATTTAGTACTTTTTTAAGTCTATTTGCCAAAATATCTGCAAAAAGTTTGTAATCCACTTAGGAGTGAGATGGGGCGGTAGTTCTTAAGTTGGGTCTTTTCAGTCTCTGATTTAGGTACCAATGTGATGAAAGCTTCTTTCCACGTTTCCGGTGCCCATATATTGCTTAATCAATTAAAACATCTAACATCTGACATTGAAGCTGCATTCAAGGAGTGTAAGGTTATTCTGGAGCTCCCTTTTCATGGATGGAAAGAGAGGTCCACCCTCTCACACAGGGAGACCTGACCTCGTGACCTGCTCTTTGATGCAGAAACCTCTTCAGCTCTTATATTGCCTGCATCAGAACTCTGGTGTTAGTAGAGACAAAAGGAGGGAATGCCAGAGAGGTGTTGGGGGCAAATGTGTAGATCTGGAGGATACACAACCTTCCAATTTCCCTGAGATGCCCCCAAGATGAGGAACACCTACACCAACCTTGATGCATGTATGGACCAGCTATATGTATGGAAACAATAGGCAGGCATATCATCTCCTCCCCCCCCCTCTCTCTGGAAAAACTCAGGAAAAGAATGGTAAAAAAGGCAAAACACCACTCTGCCATTTTATATTCCTTGCCAACACATGCCTGGCAGGTTTCTGGATATGGCTGCTTGTGTCTGCCTTTGCTTCTTCCTTCCCATCCTCTTTTTGATTGCTCTGCCCATGTGGTTGTCTGGATATTTTGTCTGTGACATTTTTGCCCTTTTTAATTTGTATTTAGGGGATATTATTCTAAGCCAGGCATGTCCAAAGTTCGTTTTGGGGGGCCTAATCCAGCCTGCCGGTCAATTTAATCTGGCCCCTCTGGCCGTCTATCTCCTGGGCTAAAATCCTAAAAAAAACACCAACTTTGGTCGGCCCTCACACATGTTCATTTCATCAAATCTGGCTCTCTTTGAAAAAAGTTTGGGCACGCCTGAACTGGACTTTGAAAAAGGCCTAATGCCATATGCATATGCCATAGATAGATCAGCAGGCAGGCACATAAAATACACAAGGATGCTCCACCACAGAAATAGGTAGAAGGGATATTTGACCATGGGGGTCTTCATTTTTTGTAAGATTTTTTTATGCAGATCTTAAATGCAAATCTTCCATATTCCTTTCAAAACAGGCACCTCCAAAACTCAGGTTCATTTACTTTAGGCAGTACACACACACACACACACAGACACACACGGCTGCTTGGAACAAATGAGATCTAAATTATTATTATTGTGATTTCAACCTACCCCATCGCTGCCACTCGGCTCCAGTCCGCAATGCAAACAGCTTGTGTGGAATGCAGTTTTCTTTCTTTTTTCCTCCAGTTTTCTTTCTTTTTTCCTCCATTTTTCAAAGAGAAAAGAGTCCTAACAGAAGCCTGTTGTTAAGTAAAGATCACAAAGTTCAAATATTTCATTTGCACATTTTAATTTGATGATTTCAAGAGATCTTAGGTGTATGTATATATATATATATATATATATATATATATATATATATATATCTATCTCCACAGAAAGGAACTCTGACAGAAGTTCTGGGTGCTGAAAGGGACATCATAATCATTGTGTAGGTGGCATTGTTAGAGTAGCTGAAGCAGAAAAAAGCTTTGATTCTTTTGAATTGAAAACCTATGGTAAAAACTGCTCAGGGAACCTGACTAAAAAAAAACCACATTAAAAACTATGCCCTATTAAAATTCGGTTAGGCTTTTTGGCAGGCTGCTATGGCGCCAGATGGGCTAAAATTCTCAAACGTCACCGTCTTTCAAGTATTCCCTCAGAAGCCTATTGAACTAATTCACTGTAGCTTCACCAGGTGGTTTTTTGCTTTTGCTTTTGTTTGTTTTATTATTAACACTTTTATTATTGTTAAGCATTTTTCGGCAACTTGCACAGTATCATATACTAAATAGCGTGGTTTATACTCATCAAGATATGCAATAGACCAAATGTTTTGTCAACACCAGCTATGGCATTCTGAAAAGCAGAAGCTTGCTGATGATTCTTCTAAAATAATACAAAAAGGGAAATGTCATCATGCTTGACAAGTTATTTGGGTCCATTCTGGCCTGTCTCCACCAAAGAAAAGTGAAACTCCCAATTCCAAGCCAATCTGGAACTGGCAAGAATTATGCCAGAGTAAACCATGGAAAAATGGTGTTGTGGGGGGTGGGGGATCAGGCAATGGGGAAACTTGCAGTGGATCAACTCAGTCATGTGACCTGGCTATGCAGCAAAAGTTAAGCAAGCAAAAGGGTTGAGGTAAGTCAAATTCTATTTTTTGTGGGATAATCAGCCTCATATGCTTAAGTCTGATTAATGCATGACAGGGTTAAGACACTTATTTCTAAGCTGTCCTGCCAGGCTGTCAGTTCCCCTCACCTTGGGAGGAAGAGTTGTCAAGCTCCTTGTTCTCCCATTCCACCATGCAAACTCCTATGAGTAAAGAGATCTGAGCTGGTTGGTCCAAGCTCAGACTGCTTGGCTTATGCAAGCCATCTTTGTGTTTCTATACAGATAATTTAGAAACACTCACCACTTTGGAACCTAAGTTTTACTGCCTGTGTTTTCTGACTGCTGTATGGAAAAGTACATGAATCTGGCCTTTGTAGAGTTTGCAAGTAAACCATTTTTAACTTACGGAATGTGTGATCTCTTTCTATGCTAAAGGAGGAGGGGAACTTTGGAAGAAACATAGAATGGGATATTTTAAAGATCTAGCAACCTATATTTCCATGCTTTGCTGTATATTTTGTGATTTTAAATCTCTGCTGGGGTTCTCTCACCAAAGAGTACTTGCCCCAAACCTGGATCTTGGCATTCAGGAATTTTCTTTTCAATGCCAATTTCCTTTAACCAAAATACTAACATTTTAAAGGCTTGTTTTCCCTCTGCCAGGCTTAGATCAGCTCAGCCAGCTGTTGCTCCATTTCTGAATGGAGTTTGGCTGTGGTATACTTTACGATGGCTTAACTTAAACTGGTGTAAATTACACTGGCTTCCTATACTTAAGATTTCTCCATTCATCAACCTTGTAAGCTGACTGTGTTGAATATTTTTCTAGGATACAATATGCCTCATTTGAAAAAAACCAGCAAACAAACAAAGAAAATTGAAACTGTCCATTGTTTCAATTTTCTAGTAGGAAGATCTTGATAATTAATAAACTGTAAACTGCCTGTTGTTCCATAAATCCATCAATTTAATTGGAACTAGCCTCTTCCATCTAGACAAATCCCCCATAAAGCTGTATTCATTAAAATGATATATAAACCCCCTGCTAAGGAAAGATAGCAGGCAATGACTGTCTTAAAAAACACAACCATCTCCATATCTTCAGGAAGCCTGATTTAGTTCAATGTTCTGACATGGTATTATTTTCTCAAGATCACCAAATGTATTCTAGTTAGGTTCTGAAATAAAACTCATCCAGTTCTTTTCACTGATATTTGGTTTCTAAAGGACCAAATCTTGTCATTCTCTTGCATATAGATATATCTTTGGAGTCCACTTTTAAATCTCTTTGCTTATTCTAGGATGACTATTTAGCACTACAAATTTCATATTAAACTTGTCCTGTCCTTTGGGTTGTTTCCAACAGTGTCCATGTGCAAGCTGAAGAACAGTCTCCCTTCTTCTCCTTCCTCCTGCACACCCTGCTATTCCTCTCAAATTTGTACAATAGAACATATAAGGGAGGTTCAGAAGGATCAAGGAGGTTAAAGTAACTCCCCTATGAAGGAAAGATCACAACATTTTAATTCAGCACATAGTTAAACTATGGAATTAGCTCCCACAAGAAAAGTAACCTGGCAGATAAGCTTTTAAAATATTGAGTTACAATGCTCTTTTTGCTAGCTTAATGTACACTATGTTGCCAGGTCATTTGACCGAGCTGGGTGGACTTAGGATCCAGCCTGTATCCTTCCTTCCTGTCCCTGCCTCTGCCACATTCCTGGAACATCCCTTTTAAAAAGATTTTTGTTAGCTTAAGATCTGCTGGGCTCAGTTCAGATGGATGAAGGAGATACACTGACATGTCTCCAGCTGAGTAGAGGATAAAGGAATTAAATCAGCATAGGCCATAGATCCGCTTGATCCAAATCCCACTGGTTTTAGTGGATCTTGCCACAGGATTGTCCCTTATATGGTTGTTGAAATCCAGAAAACAAGGGAGATTTCCCCATTCTGCTCATTCCTAGTACAAACAATTTTTGCCTGTCTCATATTTTGGCCTTCCATCATGAAGGAGTTGTGTTTGTGTTGGGCAGGGGAGATCTCAGAACCACTGAAGTAAGGCTAATACAAAAACTTGTTAAAACCGCCTTTTGTGATAAAGTCTAGGAAGCATGTAGCTGTAGCCCAACATTCAATATGTCCTTCCAGCTTGCCATTGGGGAGGAACACCATACCTGCAGTGACAGAAAATAAGGTGATAATATTACTTATCTCAACTCAACATGAGCTCCTGGCTGGCAGATGCAAGCGCTACAAGCCTTAGCAGGAATGAATTTTACATCTGACACAATCATATCAATTGGAGTGCACAAGCCAGAGCAAAGCTTAACAAAATCTGTCTCCAAGGCTGAGGACAGCAACAATAAATCTACGAGCATCACAGTCTATATATGTGTGTGTGTGTGTGTGTGTGTGTGTGTGTGTGTGTGCATGTGCATGGGTCCCTGGAAAATTCATCCCACACAGGCTTTTGAAAGATGATTCTTAAAGTTAGCTACATGAAAATCACAAATATGTGTAAATCTGAATCAACAAGTGCTGGTTATTGTTGTTTTGCACATATTTTGATTCTTTTAAAAATGATCTAGTGAAACAATTCTGGTGATGCCATCCATTTTACCTTTCCCTTGCAGCCATAATAATAATAATAATAATAATAATAATAATAATAATAATAATAATAATAATATATATTATACCACGCCCATCTGACTGGGCTTCCCCAGCCACTCTAGGCAGCTTCCAACAAAATATTAAAATACAATAGTCCATCAAACATTAAAAGCTTCCCTAAACAGGGTTGCCTTCAGATGTCTTCTAAAAGTCTGGTAATTGTTTTTTTCTTTGACATCTGGTGGGAGGGCGTTCCACAGGGTGGGCGCCACTACCGAGAAGGCCCTCTGCTTGGTTCCCTGTAATTTGGCTTCTCGCAGTGAGGGAACCGCCAGAAGGCCCTCGGCGCTGGACCTCAGCGTCCGGACAGAACAATGGGGGTGGAGACGCTCCTTCAGGTATACTGGACCGAGGCCGTTTAGGGCTTTAAAGGTCAGCACCAACACTTTGAATTGTGCCCAGAATCGTACTAGGCCATCTCACTTCTTTGGGACATATCTGCTAATGCTGCCACTAGGAAAAGCCTTGGAGACAATCAAACAATCACATAAGGCTGCAGTTCTATATTCATTTAAAATAACAGAATTGTAGAGTTGGAAGGGACCCTGAGGACCATCTAGTCCAACTCCCTGCAATGCAGGAATATGCAGTTGGCCCATATGGGGATCGAACCTGCAACTTTGGAGTTATCAGCACCACGCTCTAACCACATCTGCACTATACATTTAAAGCAGTATCATACTATTTTAAACAGTCATGGTTTCTGTTATGTACTGAAGTTCTCACCCTGGACCAGCAGGGGGATACTGTAGATAGTTCAGGTCCACTTATGCAAATAAGGGATTGAAAGTGACATTCAGTGATTGGATAGTTACAGAAAGTTGTTACAGTTAGCAGGCTGGCTGAACCCTTCAGTTCAGTTCTGTTCTGACCTGTGAATAAACAAGAGCTGTTTGGTGAATCGCTGTGCCGTCTGATATGTTCACTCACAACCTAACAGTTTCCCCCAAGGATCCTTGGACCTGTTGTTTGTTAAGGATCCTGAGCATTATTAGGAGACCCCTATTCCCCTCTCAGAGCTACAGCTCCCAGATTTCCCTGGGAAGAAGGATTCATTGTTAAACCACTCTGAGTTATGTAGCACTGACACCAATCATACAATGGAAGCTGAAACAATTATTGGGGCAAGTGACTTCTTCATTTTGCTAGTGTGATGCCCACCTCCACTTACTTTAATGAGATACTTTGGTTTTGAAGGCTGATCAATTGAAAGCTATACTACAGCCTGTGTAGGTATCTTATAAGCACAGGAGTGGAATTCACTGGCTGACAGGTTTCCTTGACAACCAATATGAGTGATTTTTGGATTGCATTTGGCCATGATCCAGAAAACTTTGTGCTCAATTGGGTCCAATTAAGATCAAATTTTTAAAGGCCCACAAGCTGTTCTATCAGCAGCAGGAAAAGTCCCAGCTGTGCTCATGGAATTTGCCCACTGGACTGTGGCCATCAGGCTATTCACATCATGTGTAATTGCTATCAAATACACACTCTCTCTTATTGGGTAGGCTGTGACAAGCCTGTCATTTTATGTACCGTTTAACTGATGGTTTAAACTCTTCAAAATTGGACAAACATGCACATTAGAACTGATCTGGCATGCGTCTGCAAAATAAATAAATAAATGCTTAGTTATATATATTGCATATCAACCTTTATTATTTTTAACCTGCCTTTCCTCAAGGGAGCTTCAGGCCTGGGAATGTGGTGTTTCCACCATATTAATCCTCAAATCTTTTCCCATGTTGCCAATTAGGCTGAAAGTTGAATGATTGGTCCAAGATCACTCAATGAACTACTCCCTCATCCCAGCTTAGCTAGGGCTAAGCTGGCTGAGCCAAGACCTGCAGATCTTACAGTGGCATCAACTCTGAAAAATAGGCATTCTGTGGGAGTGTCAGGGGAAGGGCCTGGCAGACAGTACTTAATACTGGATCCCAATACTGTTCAGCTTGGCAATGTGAACTGGCAACCCAGCAGAACTTGATGCTGGCAAAAAGAATCGTGTAAGTCAAACCTTATTTGAAAGGCTAGCTTTCTCTCTGCCAGGCTTAGGCGGCTTTGGCAGTAGCCCTGCTCCTGAACAGAGTTTGGCTCTGGTGTACTTTACCTCTGCTTAACTTAAGCCTGTGAAAATTAGGTTCATTTCCCATTACTTTCCCATGCTTATGACTGCTCCCTAATATGGTAGCATGGAGGGTTTTTTTTTAATTTGTGCAGGATTTGGAACCTGTTTAGATTTAGTCCTGTTAATGCATACACTTTTAGCTGCTCCGCTATCTTTTATATAGTCTTCTTCATTTTTGGCAATCACTCATAGCCGAGTAAGATTGTCTTCCATGAATACGGTCTTAACAGTGTGTCCATAAGTGGATGTGGAGGCCAATTCTGGATCCACACGTCCTTCCACCATGGGGACATAGCTTTCCGGGTGGGAGTTGATCACGGTCGAGATTTGCCAGATGTGTCTTCCTCTTAGCTCATTTCTCACTTTTGACCTGAGTTCGTGTTTCTTTAAAGTCCATGACACCTTTGGTAGAGGCTATTCTCCAATTGGAGCACTGTTATAAAGTATTGCTTTTTAAGCAGCTTTTTAAGAAATGGTCTGGGAGTTTTTAAGTGTGTGTGGAGAAGAAATCCAGTTTAGCCTTATGATTTTTGTATGCACCTACTGACACACAAAAATAGCACAGCAGTAAGGGGAATGCCCCCCCCCCCAGTCCAGCACTGCATTCTCTTGATAGCAATGTACTACTTCAAATATGAAAAAATTACTTCATCTCTTAAAATTTCAAAGCAGTGCTTGGGGGTTTCAGATTATGATTTTCATTGATTTTCACAAGTTTAAAGAGAATTACAGCTTTTACTATTTTGCATTTGCAAAAGAAGTTAATGAATTGGGCAGGAGTACATTTTCAGGGAGTTAAAACGTCGGTGACTTTCATAAGCTGCTTTAATTGGTTTTCCCCAAAACTCTGCATCAGTGTATCTGAAAATTATCCAAGGCTTTTCAAGATTTTAATCTGATCTGATTAACATTCTCGTGCACTGCTGAAGCTTAGTAATTTACTCTTTTATTGTAACCAAATACAGTTTACCTATATACATTTTTCATTTCAGTTTATTTCCATGTTGTCTTTTTATTTCCTCAAGGGCAGAAGCATACACTGTTTAATGCTTGTTGACATTACATTACCTCCTCATATTTGGTAGGATGCCTAGATCTTAATTTTAATGGTATGGTGGATCTATTGAAAAGCAATAAGCATTTTATCTGTTTGGCAAATTAATTGCTGTTCGAATGCCATTTAGAATTTCATAATTTTAATAGCCAAGGAGACTTTGAGCAGCTTATGCAATATTTTCCATTCAAAGGCTCATATTTTTGGCTTCTGTGCTGAGTATTCTCAAGTCAAACTTTGAAATGTATGTCTGCAAGCACAAAATATTCTATAGATGGCTGGCAGTAAGATTTCATTTCATGATTTGCTTTGTTTCTAAGAGTTCAAATTAAGGAAGGACCATAATTCAATGGTAGAGCAAGTTCATCACATGAGTACAGTCCCAGGTTCAGACCCCAGCATCTCCAGTTTGCCTGTGGAAAGACGCTTGTCAGAAACCCTTGACATTCACCTCCAATCAGTATAGACAGTACTGAACTGGATGCACCAATGGTCAGCTTTGGTATAAGGCAGCTTCCTATCTTCCTATGGATTTGCCATGCTAGGAGCCCACACTTCAAATCAAGAGATATACTAAAATAGAGTGATCCATTTGTGGGCACAGGATCTTGTGAGTTGATCCCTTTCCCAGACACACAAGTTTTTGCTGTGTCCTGCATACAGCACCTAAATAGGCCTGATAGCCTTATGGATCTATTGAAGTGAGTGTGGCCCACCAATGTTGATGAGATGGGAAGCTGAGTCCATCCATGTCCATATTCCCACAATTGAATGTCAACCATCCTTCTTCATGAGAGCTTATCTGCATCAAGACCATTAACTTAGAAATACATCATAAAAGCCCTGCTGCATCAGGCCAAAGGTCCGTCTAGTCCAGCATCCTCTTCTCATAGTGGTCAGGCAGATGCCTATTGGAAGCTCACAAGCAACAGCATCCTCCCAACTTGTTCCCAGCAACTGGTATATGGAAGCCTCTGATAGCAAAGGTAGAAAAATAGCAATCCTTCCTAACTTCCATTGATATCTGTATCTTCTGTGCACGTGTGCACTGCTGCAATGCCAATGGAATTTAGTCAAAACAAAAAAAATTCCTTCCAGTAGCACCTTAAAGACCAACTAAGTCAGTTCTTGGTATGAGCTTTCGTGTGCATGCACACTTCTTCAGATACACTGAAACAGAAGTTTCCAGACCCTTCTATATAGTGAGAAGGTGGGGAGGGGTATTACTCAGAAGGGTGGTGGGAATGGGTGATTGGCAGATAGCTGTGATGAGCCTGTTGACGACTCTTAACGACTGCAATAGGTCTTACAGGAAAAAGCAAGGGGTGAAAAGGTGAAAAATGGCTTTGTCATGTATAATGAGATAAGAATCCAAGGTCTTTGTTCAGACCAGGTTTCTCCATGGTTTTAAGTTTGGTGATAAGTTGCAATTCAGCAGCTTCTTTTTCCAGTCTATTTCTGAAATTCCTTTGTAGTAAAACAGCTACTTTGAGATCTTGTATAGAATGTCCTGGGAGATTGAAGTGTTCTCCTACTGGTTTCTCTGTCTTGTGATTCCTGATGTCTGATTTATGTCCGTTTATTCTTTGGCGTAAGGTCTGGCCTGTTTGTCCAATATAGAGAGCTGAAGGACACTGTTGGCATTTGATGGCATACACAATGTTAGACGATGAGCAATTAAATAGTCCCGAGATGGTATGTGTGATGTGTGTGGCACCAGAGCCTGCAATAAACCCAGATGCCAACTTTGCTGCCACATACACCCGGACAACACCATTACTGGCCCCAACATCACACATACCATCTCATTATACATGACAAAACCATTTTTCACCTTTTCACCCCTTGCTTTTTCCTGTAAGACCTATTGCAGTCGTTAAGAGTCGTCACAGCTATCTGCCAATCACCCATTCCCACCACCCTTCTGAGTAATACCCCTCCCCACCTTCTCACTATATAGAAGGGTCTGGAAACTTCTGTTTCAGTGTATCTGAAGAAGTGTGCATGCACACGAAAGCTCATACCAATAACTGACTTAGTTGGTCTTTAAGGTGCTACTGGAAGGAATTTTTTTTTTTTTGACTATGGCAGACCAACACAGCTACCTATCTGTAAATGGAATTTAGTACTGAGGAAGTATGTTTAGGATGCCAGCTTATCACTCTCATCCTATTCTCCTGCTTATATTGATAGGAGAATTGCAGGTAAAGTAATAATCATTTCAGAGAACATTTCCACCGTCCAGCAAGATTTCTTGAGAAGAAACACATTTATTTTTGTTTTTGTGGGACATGACAGCATAAGAGGCTACTACTGCCTTTTGGGGTTGCTTCTCTGGATAACAAATAAAAATCATATTTTGTTAAGCCAGCAAAGCTCCTTCTAAAGTTTTGTGCCCTGGTTAATACATCACCTAGACGAGTAATTCAAGTAGGAACAATACCTACATCCTTGAATGGTTCCCTTTGCATGTGAAAGTCCTACAGTATGATCCCATACTTGCCTACACAGAGGTAAGCCCAAATGAGCTCAATAGGACTTACTCCCAACTAATTCTGTATAGCACTGTGGTCCGAAACTCATAATGAAGAACTTATGGTGTGCACATCATTCCAGACACCCAGAATTTTTATCAGCACTTTTGATGCTCCAAGATTGTGGTTTGGAAGGAAAGAATTAATGCAACCAGATGGACTATTTGATACTCTCCAAAGTCTATCCTGGTAGTTTCCAATAATGTACAATTGTAGCCTCTTCTGTTTTCAAACGAGGTGAATGCCAAGTTTTTCTTGACAACATGGCCACATGGGCAATGAAAATAACCAATGTTTGCAATCCTAGTCACTTTTTCCTTCATTTTTTGCACCTCAGATTGATGATTATAGCACATTTGGAAGAGCTCTCTGCTTATTTTCTCCTCACTGTCAAAGCCAGCATGTCATTACACTGACCTATCCAGTCCCTTAGCTAATAATGGCTGTGTCAGCTTAGTTTTCTTTCAGATGGTGCTATCAGTTTGGATTAGCACATACCTCAGAGAGCCTGGCCATTTTCTTCTGTGCCTTACAAATAGTTTGGGTGGCTATTTGTCAGCAAATTCTCATTTAACTTCAGTAAAAGAGAAATTCACTTGTAAACAATAATAAAGGTGGAGGACTTAAAGATGTCCCTGAGAAATATTTCCCAAACATGGTTTTTTGTGTCTTTTAATGGAGAAAAGAAAGAAGCAGGCATTACAACAGCGCATCAAAAGCATATTGTTTCCAGATGCTGTTTTGGATGGCAGTAAGGTACACCAATATATTATTTTATAAATAACTTTTCAGTTACAAATGTTGTCCTAGTGATTAATTTTGGGGAGTGAGAGCATGCATATGCTCAGAACACTGGCATGTCTTTTATGTAGGAATGGGGACGAAATTTATTCTGGCTCACACACCTAACCCACGCTTATTCCTGAAACAAGAGGCAAACCAAAATACAGTTCTTCTTTGAAATTCACACTTCTCCAGATTTTGTGCTGAAGTTCTCCAACCAAAGGTGTGTACAAGAATGAATATATTAGGAGAATGTGTGCATAAAGATGCACACATTAGGGAAAATAGCATCCAAATATGGGAGAGGTATGTGCAAAAATGTGTATATTAGGGAAAATGTACAATAAAACACTGCTGAATTTTTGTGAAAATTTTTCAAAAAGTAAACTGATGTAGTGAACTGAATTTAGGATGAGAAATCAAAATTGACAGATTTGTCCATCTCTGCCTATCACCAAGCTCCCCCTGCCATGCTAATGAGCATTTCTATTTAGACAAGCAGTCCTTCACACAGTAGTTCTAGATTGCAGTGCCCCATAAGAAGAAAGTGATTTTCATGCACAGATGTCGTAGTGCAATCATCCGGTGGACAGTCACAAATAGTGAGATGACACAGGTGGGGTATTGTTGCTCTCCTGGAGTCCTAAAAAACAGTGGATCACTTCTAATGACAGAGAGGGAAGTGGTGAGGTGAAATAAGGCATGAGGAGCTTGACCCAGTGGTACATGTGGCAGCAGGAACATGGGATTCATCTCTAGACTACATCCAGTCTCATATTCTGCGGTTCCAGATCCAAGATCTATAATGGAACAGAGGACCAGGAGGAATAAATGGAAGTGGGAAAGGGTGGATGGGGAGAAAGGATAATGCAAAATGGTGATTTAGAATGGAAGGTTTGAGCAGGAGCGGAGAGGGATGCAGGGATATGAATAAGCTTTTTAAAATTTTTGATCAGATTACTATTTTGCTTTTATCGAAAGTTGGCTCTAAAAAAGTCACTGATGGAATGATGAGTATGTTTTGCCAATTCAAGAATTATCCTTCAGCAAAGACAGTTTGTATTAATCACAGTTTAATCCAATGAGAGAAATTGGCAAGATTCCTACGAAGGATTGCAATTCCTCTATGTGGGGGAAGCATTCGGTTATAAGGTACATACATGCATGCCCCTCAGTGGAATCATTTTTTAAAAAGTCTTGCCCTTGAGCAAGACTTTTAAGCCCTTTTGAAAACATTTGGGGATGGAAGCATGAGTGTGATTTGCTTTCTTGGTTCCAAAAGAAATCAGGATCTCAGTGCACACATTCAGTGGATAAATGGTTGTTATCATGACATGCTTCCTCAGAATGCCGGATGTGCATGTGTCCAGAGGAATATCTGCACAGAGACATCCCATCATGGATAAATAAATCATTTGACTGGGATGGTCCCTTCTGCCACCCTACAATATAGCCAGGAATGAAGGCATGAGGTGTACATTGGGTTAAATGGGCAAGTACACCATTACTTATTCTTATTCTCTAAACAGACTTCAGCAAGAACCAAAGCATTTCAATTAGGGAAAAACCAATAATTAGTGTTTCTCGTGTGTGTGTGTGTGTGTGTGTGTGTGTGTGTGTGTACAGTTTAGAAACATTTTATTATCTCTTAGCATATTCTGTTTGAGGGGGAGAAACCAGCTGTGGCCTAGAATTTCTAGAGCAGGTGAAATCACTGCAAACAATTTGTATTTCAAGTGGTGGTTTTTCCCTCTCTTCTTTTAGCAAGAAATGTTAATTTAATCACAGCACTGTGTTATGCCGAATATGAACAGATGTCAATTTCTAATGCCTATCAATGTCACAATGACCTTCCTTGCCTTATCCTTTCCTGTGGCTCTCCTACACGGAAGAGAAATCCTTTGTTATTAATACCCATTTTTTTTCCAAAAAAATAAAATAAAATGCACAGCTGCCTTCCAATCTCAGAAAACTAATATTCCCTGCTCCCCGCTGCCATGCCTGCCATTTGCAATCACAACTGGATGTACTCTCTCATAATTATCCATTTACAGAACAACTCACACCTATTCTAATAATGTAGTGCAATCCATCCTCAGAATAAAATAGATAGGATTTTCCTCATGGACCCTAAAGCAGTGTTGGAACTTATTCAGAACAACCGCTTTTGACACTTTACTGCTGTTTACAAAGGATGGACTAGAAGGCAGGATATTTAATCCTTTTTAAAAAAAAATATAGAAATCTGAATAGAAATAAGATGCTAGGAGTGCCTAGAATAGAACTATTATTGAAAAGAAGGAATCAGGGGGAAGTGACCCAAGAGATTTATACACTTGGCAGCTGTTGTTGTTGTTGTTGTTGTTGTTATTAAAAAATCTGCTTTCTTGGTTCAAATTTTGCATAGACTGATCAGATGAGATTATGATTATTCTCCACAACATGAGATGAGACCCTCCTACCTCAGCACTCTGGGGGTGAAATGCTCCTTGAAACTTCAGAGTGTAGTTAAAAATTGCCAACAAATGAAGAGGAAGCAGCCCCAAACTAAGTGCATAGCAGTATCTGATCAAGTACCCATGGCTGAGGCTTTCCGAAGCATCTTAGTGGTGACTAAGAAGTAACTGGCTGAGTATTTAGTTCATATGGCGAAATATCACCTGTCGTTTCCCTAACCGAGGATGTGCCATATCGTGTCTGGTGCACTGATCCTCTCTTGTCCAAACCCCAATCTCACAGCAATACTCTGAACAAGGAGGTATATAGAAATGAGAAGTTTTAAAGAGAAAAATCGAGACACTCGGAACCTCTTGTCATGTTTTCATTTATTCATTTATTGCATTTATTTCCCATCTTTTTCTCCAAGGAGTTCAAGGTTTCATCCACGATTCTCCTCTCCTCATTTAATCCTGTGAGGTAGGCTGGGCTGAGAGGCAATGACTGGTCCAAGCTCAACCAGTGAGCTTCATGGCTGAGTGGGGATTTGAACCCCCGTCTCCCAGGTCCTAGTCCCAGACTCTAGCCACTACACCACACTGGCTCTCTTAAGTTCTCACAGCATTCAGCTCTGTTTCCAGAACCTTGAACCTGAGGTGTTCTTAGAGGAGGAACAAGGGGAGAAGCAAGCACCCACCAGCAGATCTCCACACTACCAGTGTTCCCAAAGAGCCAATGGACTCAGTTATCACAGCCCCAGGGCTACAGCTTCCTCCATCTCCCCCAGGACTGTAGAAGCAGAGAAGATGGCAAACTTGTAAGTAGCTTCAGAGGCACCATCAAAGTGCCTGGCTAGTGGCAAGTGATGCTATTTGAGAGCAGGGCTAAGAACATAGAAACACCTGTCCAGATCAGGTCAAGAAGGGCCTGCCCCCCAATCCATTTCTCCCCAATATTCAAAATATACATAAGTATCTCATACTTATCTGAATCCAAATCACAAGCTAAATTATCATTTTCCACCAATCAGTATATGGCATTAAACAGAACTAAAGGGTGTGTGTGTGGAGAGGGAAGATGCTTTTAAACATCACTGAGCCAATAAAATAAAAGGAGTCATTTTTGTAGCATTATTTAAGCATTTATTCTTGGTGTGGTTTAATTATATAAATGGTTTCTATAGGAAGGAAGATGCTAACAGCATGTATTCTGATGTTGGCAGTTTGCCTAAATTTTTCATAGCTTCAGGGTCAATGAGGCAAAGCTAATAAGGAAAGTGGGGGACTTTTTTTCAAAAAGATCCACAATAATACATTTCATAGAAGAAAAAACATGTTTTTAGATGCATCATTATTATTGTTATTTCAAACAATTCAAAGCTGCCTTTCAATACAATTCATGCCTCAGTAGAAGAATCAGTTTAAAAGTCTCCGATAAAATAAAATAAGCATCACCAAAATCCAGAGGGACAGGAACATGGGAAGCGGCTTTATACAGAGTCAGACTATTGGTCCATGTAGCTTTGCACTGTCATCTCTAACTGGCAGCAGCCTTCCAGGGTTTCAGATGGGATCCTTCCCCAAACTACCTGGAGATGTTGGGGGTTGAACCTGGAACTTTCTGCTTGCAATTTAGGTGCTCTTTCATTGAGCTATGGTCCTTCCATAAGCTGCAGCCTTTACAAGCCTGTACAAGTAAAAGCCATGTGAGATGGATAGGTTTGTAAAACTTAAAATTCAGAAGGAGCTAGCTTAGATGAGAACTCCCTAGGGCAGAAGCCACCATTGTCAACAACCTACCTAACAGAAAGATGAGCACACAACTTAAGCAGGTTGCAATAAATAAAGTCAGCATCTTAACAGCTGTTCTGGATACTCTCCTGATGTGTCGACTACCTAGAACTGTAAAAGAGAGGTCCTTCTATGCGTTGACACCCCCCCCTCCCGGTATAAAACTACCTCTCAAAGAACCTGATATCTCATTGACTGAGCTGAGGATGAAAGAGTTAAGTCAGCATAGCCTGGCTACTCTGGGAACCTTGTGACTCAGCTAGAGATCTACTGGATCCAAATCTACTCATCCAGTTGCATTTTGCTCTAGACCTGCTGCCTAAGGCTACATATGACTTGCAGACTCCAATTTGTTGTGGGGAGCAATGTGATGGTTGATGAGTGACAGCAGTGTTGCTTAGCTTTTTCTGTTGCTCTTACTGTGGTATCCCTGCTGGGAGAGCATATGCTATCAACTAGTGTTACATTGGTATGAATTCTGTCATAGTGGTGGCCAACTATCTGGGCCATGGCCCTGCTCTGTGATAAATGTTTTTCTTAAAAAACAAAGAATACAAAAGCGAGAAGATGTCTCATCAACAACAGCTGACCCAGACCCTCCAAGTGCCCCTATTTCCCAGGGACATTCCTGGATTTACAGAAGCCCTCCCAGTTTCTGTTTTGATCCTGGAATATCCCAATTTTCCTAACAATGTCCCTCTTTCCATTGAAAAAATGTTGGAGGGTATGGTAGGGCATCCTGTTTTCATTGGTGAAATGTTAGGTGACCCCCCCCCCAAGCCAAGGAAATAAGTAACTATACAACCTTTAGAAGACATCTGAAAGCAGCCCTGTATAGGGAAGGTTTTTTATGTTTAATGCTTTATTATGTTTTTATATATGTTGTTAGCCACCCAGAGTAGATGGGGCAACCCAGTTAGATGGCCAGGGTATGAATGAATGAATGAATGAATGAATGAATGAATGAATGTTGGAGGGTATACTGACCTAAGCCACAGTCTCTGCTGAGCCTTCACTGAACATTTAGTATTTATACAGGGGATGATTGGGCTGCATAATTCAGAGTATATGAAATTTGCCTGTAATACTGAATGGTAGGGCTGTGTTCTGCAGCTAGTATTTGTATTTGGGTCTGACGTATCCGGATACATTTGTGTAATGATTCAGGGTTGTGTGTGTGTGTGTGTGTGTGTGTGTGTGCGCGCATGTGTGCGTGCGTGTGTGTGTGTGTTTTAATTCCTCAAGAGGTTAGTGGGTGGATGATTGCTGAAGCAATCTGCTTTGCCTGCTGGGCTAGCATAACAAGGCACCATGACAGTGATTCCAGCCAAATTGGTGGGTGGATCATTTTGTGACAGCTTTGTTATGCCTGCCAGAGAAGCATACAATGGACTCTTATTGTTTTTTTTAGAAATACTCTTTGCACTTAACAGTCACATTAAAGAAAGAATGAAAATAGTCCAGCCAACTTCTCACAAACTTAGCAGCCTCTGCAAGGCATTCAAAAACTATTTTAAATGTTCGACAGCATGCCAGGCTAGTGAGGGGGTGACTCAGCAAGTGTTTCCTAATGATTCTCTGGCAGGTAGAACAAAATACTTCTGCAATCATCCACCCACAGGTCCAGTAGCTTTTTAAGCAATTAAAAAGTGTTTTCCAAGATACATGAGAAGTGTTTTTGTTTTCTTGCCTCCCCCTGAACAAATCAGGTTGTGGAAATCAAGTTACACACAAGACCTGGAGAATAGCTCATGTTAATCAGCCTGAGCAAGTTGATGAAACTAAACAACAATATTTTATGGAATGTGGAATAAAATAATGAAAGAAAGCACATAATGCCTAGCAATTCAGTGCTGAATCTGCATAATGCACTTCTCTGTAGGCTAGTGCTGCTCTGTAGCATTTAGCTGTATTCTGTCCATATTGGTGTATCTCAACCCTGAGGAGAGCTTAACACCTCATTGCCTTAAAATATGCTGGCACAGCAACTGCCAGGGATCAGAAGGTGATAGCACAGACTCTCCTTGCCTTGTTAAAAAGTGTTATTGCTAACATCCGTGCCAGGAAATAAAATATAGCCCAGTGGCATCAAACGTTCTTTCTAAGGATTTTGCCTAAATGAGACATTGCCCATAATAAATAAAAATAATCCATAAATATCTGCCACCATCCCCAAATGGTTAAAGGAAACCTGCTACCAATCCTTCTGGCATGGATAGAGGAGGGCAGTTGCTGATCTAGAAGAAGCCATTTTCATGATATACACCACCACGCTAGGGATGTTCTAGGAATTCATTTGTTCTGTAGTTTTAAGTGAACCAAACAGATTTTTCACTTCAAGGGTAATTCAGGAATTGCAATGCAGTTATCTTTCAGTTTTTGCAATTCCTGAATACCTCAAATTTTGTGATAACAATCCTCAGCTCAAATATGTACCAAAACGCAGGTAAAAACTTTTTTTTTTAGTTTAAAATACATTAAAACATATATTTTGGGATAAAATACATGCATAATTTCATACTCCAGGGTAATGGACCACCAATTGGGAACCACTAGTGAACACCTCAAATATGTTCCCCATTGCTCTCCTTGTTCCTAAACTGAGTAGCACCGAACATTGTAATATTTCCTATTTCAAATGTTGTCACAACACACCTAGTTCTGGTAGCATTGTGGATGACCAGAACAGCGAGTTTCATGATTGGATCGAAGCTGAGAATCCAAAGGTGTTGTCAAAGAACAAAGAAAGTGACAAGCTGAAGAATCACAAGGATCGTGGAAGTGAATACTAAAGCCCACAATAGGAAAGGTGAAGACTTGAAGTAATTTCATAAAGGAGTATGGAAGTGAGTGGGTAGCAGAGATATTCCACAGCAGAGAAAACCTACCTCTTAAGGATCACATTCTTCCTATCCAGGAGTGGATCCAAGAAATTTTGCCGTCTCAGACAAAAAAAATAAGATGCTGCCCACATACAGAAGCATCTGCCTACTTGAACAAATGTTGCATTGCAGCAACGGTGCCACCAGTGTGCATGATATGAGCAGAGAAGTGCATGCACGAGCATGATGTGTGCTAGAATGTGCGGCCTGGCCTGGCTGACTCTGGTCATGGTCAGAAGATGTCAGGGACAGGGCTCCCCAGGGTGACAATGAGGGGGATGAGGAGGACAGAGAGTCAGAGGAGGAAGGAGTAATTTTGCTTCCTTCTCAGCCATTTGAAGACAGTCACCTGCAACCCACCTTCTCCTCAACAGGAGAAGATGATATAAATTCTCAGGAAGGTGAGAGGGGGCTGGAGAGAGGCCAAGTCACTCTAGCAACAACACAGGGGAGCGATGATTCGTCAGAGGAAAAGGAAAGAGGCCAGCCAGAATCTCCCCATACTTGTAGGTTAATGAGGGTCAGGGCAAGGTGTCAATCAAGGAAGCAGAAGGTGGGGTTCTGGCATGCATCCTGTTGGCACCAAAACTGGAGTCCAGATGCCTCAACATCTTGAAAGAGGCAGTAGCCATGGGAGCTGCTCTGAGTGCAATCACTGTGTTTAATAAATATCCTTGTAAAACTGACGACGTCTACTTGTTGCTGATTAAGGCTGGGAGCCAGATAAATCACGACAGAAGCCTCTCTTAATGACGCCGTCTGTGACACGTTGAGAAATGTTGACTGGGCAGCAACCAGCATGCATCCCCTGGCTCTGAATCGTGGAAACAGCAAGGAGGCTTTGAGGAATGGTTTATGTGGGCTGCTACGCCTGCACCCCCCATACATATGCTGCTCAATGCCCCTCTGTGCTGAATCCTAACACTATCCATCACCACCTACAGGCTAAATAGAGCAGATTTCCACACATGGATGGCAGGGCATGTGGAGGGAAGAATAACTCTGGTTCCATGTCAGAATGTGCAATCTGTTCATATTACCATGTGGAGACTGATTGGCATCTATGCCATCTGATTGTGAACTTCCTGCTTCCTCTTTGGTCCCATGTGTTGTGCACTCAGGAGTCATGATACAAATTGTTTGGAAGATTAGCCTTGTTGCTTTGCCTTCCTTATATTTGTAAGGAAGCATCTTCCAGGGGAAAATAAACGCCTAGATGCTTTAGTTCCATGGCAACATCTTGTTTTCAAAGACCTTCCTTGCTTCTTGCTGTCTATAGATTCCTTTGTTCTTATTCTCCAATGCAACTGTCAACAGCGTTTGGGCGTGAAACCTTGGACTTCCAGTCCTCTGACAGCATGTATTGTCCTTGCCATAAGGGGAAAAAATATTTCTGAAATTGCTGCACCTGCACACACACACACACACACACACACACACACACACGACTGTGACACCTCATGTAAACCTAACACCAGCAGCAGCAGCTACACAGACTGTACTCTTACATATATTTATGAGCCTATTTGATGTTTGCACAAACATGTCACATCATTTTCAAAACTTTCTCTTTCTATACAGCTTCAAAAAGACAGGGACTGTGTGTCAGAGCAAGCATTAAATGATCAAAACTTGTTTATTGCCACTTACTGTGTGGGGAGTCATCCTCTAGCTGTTTGCCTTGACCACTGGAGACATCAAGGTACTCCGTGTTTTGAAAGCAAAAGTAGCTTGGGAGTTTGGGGTAAGTTTTTTCTCTCTTCCTTTTCTTCTCTAAAGGGAAAAAAAAGAGGAAAGCAGATTCAAGTTCTACAAAGTTTGAGGATCTCAGGGACAAACTAAGTTACTGGGATTTAAGATGTCTGGTTCTGAACTGCTGGATGGTTTGTTGTTGTTTTTGAAACCCATTAGGGTTTATAATGTTAGAATTGCAGTTCTGAAAGCAACACAACAGATTTTGTATTCCATCATCCATCCCTGGCAGATGAATAACCAGCTTTATTTAACTATATTCATGTCAGGCTATTCCACACGCTTCTAAAAACTGCTTAGTTCAGTGCAGAGCTGCTTTTAGAAAGGCATTCTTCCTGTAGTCTAACTAAATTTTACTTACTTATAGCTTTAAAGTACTACTTATTTTCTGGTAGGGGAAGATGCAGCTCATCAGTGTGGTGCTAAACTTCTGCTGCCTTGCAGGATATCTTCAGGAGAAGAAAAGGCTAAGAAGTAAACCCTACACAAATCTTGAGCAGAGCACCTTGGATGGCACCTTGTACACCTCCTTCTGGCAACTCCTGTAGCCAAGCTGGTGAAAAGCATATTGTTCTGCTTTCCTTTGGACCACATCAGCAAGATGTGGGGGGCAGGGGGTGGGGTCCATAAACATCAACAGTTTGATGATGCAACAGTTTGACTTCAACCCATGAGGTGCACCCCATTCACTCTTGAGACGGACAGATGCCAACAACAATTTCCTTGTGTTTTTGTCTCATTATGAGATGCATTCAAACTGATTTATTTAAATCTTCAGTTCCTTTTTGCTCTGTGAGTTAATTCCTTCAAGAATGCTCACATCGTATTTGCAAATACGCAGTGACCTATCTAAACGTATTTTATTGGACCTCAGGCAGGAGTAAAGCTGAAATGAGGAGCTGAAGTATTTGTGTAGAGAAAATGGCCACAACTTTCCTGTCTGTCTGCAGCTGCACAGTAGCAGGACATGAAATATAGGCGAGGAACCTGTTTCAGACAATCAAATACTGTTGGAGTTGCTTGGCCCATTGATTTGGTCAAGTCAGAAGGTTTAAGGCCACAGTGTCTGCCCAGACACTGAGGTCCAGCTCTGACGGCCTTCTCGTGGTTCCCTCACTGTGAGAAATGAGGTTACAGGGAAGCAGGCAGAGGGCATTCTCGTCAGTGGCACCCACCCAGTGGAACGCCCTCCCACCAGATGTCAAGGAAATAAACAACTATGACTTTTAGAAGACATCTGAAGGCAGCCCTGTTTAGGGAAGTTTTCCATGTTTGATATTTTATTGTGCTTTTTAAAAATCCTGGTGGAAGCTGCCCAGAGTGGCTGGGGAGGCCCAGCCAGATGAGCTAGGTATAAGTAATAAATTATTATTATTATTAAGCCATTCTCATGACTGCAGTCCAGCCACCTCGGAATGTGGCATAAGGGTGGGCAGAGCCTAAGTCCCATATCCAAACAGTCTCTTAAGGAACCCTTTCCATATGTGAGACAGCAGGAGCTCTGCTCACTCTCCTTCTTGACTCAGGATCCAGCCCACTTGCTCCCGTGCCAGTCACAAGGTACAGCAAGTTGTGACAAAGAATTCATAAAGGTTCTGTAGGATAAATCACAAAGAATGCATATCTAACAGACATTTGCTTTGAGGAAGGCAAAAACTCAGTTCTCTCCTACCTGTGAACACACTGAACAGACTGGGGAGGGGGGCATAGCCGACCATGAACCCCTCAGTTCCAGAATCAGCAGCCTTCCAATCACATTGCTTGTAAAGCAAGGCAATAGCCTGCAAAGTGATAGCATTAAACATGCCCCATAAGTAGGTATTACCCTGTGTTCATGGCCATTTAGTTCACATTACTCATACGGCATTATGCTTATAAATTGCATTGCCTTCATGAATACCTTCCCATGTACTTTGTTTGTCCTTGCTGTCTTAAAAAAACATGCCTTAGTTATCAGTCAAAGCCGGAAAGGAAACATCCTACAAGGTCACCCATCTCAAAACAGATGTTTCTGTAATTTATGATAATAAACATGTGCTTGTGCTTTATTCAATTAAGTATTAGGCAATAAATTAGGATAAATATTATCTTGCAGGAAATTCAACAGCCTGGTTTGATCACAGGCCAATTTATTTCACTGAGAAGGTACAAGGTTCTAAAACGTTTTTCTGAATAGTTTACAAAGTACCCATTAGACACAGACATGGCAGCAACAGAGAGTAATACTCAAAACACTTACTTCTGTACCAGCTAATAAGTTACGTTTCTGGTTGCTTTTAATTGTACACTGGGGAATGTTTAGGGATGAGACAATTTCCTTTGTTCCATTATTTTATTTTGTTACTAGTTTGCCCTGCCCTCTGAATTTTTCTGCTGAAATTCCAGTTAAACTAGGATAAAGTCTAAATGTAACTCTGGAGTTGCAGGCTGAACAGTTTGCTGCAGCTTTCCTGAAGCACACTGGCATTGCATTCCATCACTTCTGAGCAGATATGTATAGGCTTGCACTCTGAATGAACTGCAGGTCACAGCTTCACTGCACATAGCATTGAGGAACTCCAAATGCTTACGTTCCAATGTAAAATAATAGGACCAAAAAAAATCAGAATTCCAACATCCATAGAGAAATTCTGATAAGGAGGATTTTGGGAGAAAATAACCCACCTAGCAAATTTAAAGAGCGCTTTGAAGAATGCAAGTAGAGAAATGGCAAAACGTACCAGAAAAATAAGAAATCAAGATAACAAACTTCTCATAAAAGAATGAAAATGGTTTATTGAATATTTACAAACAAACTGTAAACAGATAAGAACATTGGCAGGATTATTGTAATAACCTGCTGTTTTATAAGTAGATGAATCAATGAATAAGTTAAGTTAATTTGGAATATGCAGGAAATATAAAAAATAAATTTAAGGAACTGAAGAATGAGGGGGAAGGAAGCTGAGTTTTGAAATGTTAAAATGATTGTAAAATCATTGAAATGTATATAACAGAAAATAAGGAATGTATGAAGAGCTCTGCAGAATCAGGTCAGAGACCCAACTAGTCCAACATCATGAACTCACAACTGCTAGTGATACCTTTGGGAAACCCATAAGCAGGACCTGAATGCAACAGCAGTCTCCTCACTTGCAGTTCCCCACAACTGGTATTCAGAAGCAAAATGTATCCAACAATGAAAGAATACAGCTATCAGGGCTAGCTGCCACTTAACCTCCATGAATTTTAAAGCCATCCAAGATGGTGGCCATCACACACACACACACACACACACAACCTAAGGCACATCTTTCACATTCATCATTGGATTTCATTCTTCCTATCTCTGTCATATCGGAATTGTAATCACTGGCCCCAGCTCCCAGTGACATCATCAGGCTGTGAGTTTATCCACTCCTGCTTCGATCTACATCATTGACTGCCACTATTGGGATTGGGAAATTTAACAGCATGGTTTTTTCTGTCTGGAATATGGCCTATGGCCCAGAAACTCCAGCGGGTGCAGAATGCTGAGGTGAGACTACTTACGGGGTCTTCGCCGTGGGACCGTATCCATCCAGTGCTACATCAGCTGCACTGACTCCCAATGGAGCACAGGGTCAGGTTTAAGGTGCTGGTTTTAACTTTAAGTCCAATATGACCTGGGACCCTTGTACCTACGGAACCGCCTCTCCTGGTATGCCCTGCGGAGAACCCTACAGTCCGCAAACAATAACATCTGGGAGGTCCTGGGCCTCATTGAGGTTAGACTGGTGGAACACCCTGCCAGGGCCCTGCGGGACTTGACATCTTTCCGCAGAGCCTGCAAGATGGAGCTGTTTTGCCAGGCCTTTGGTTGGGGCCCAGTCTGACCCCTCTCCTCCTACAAGACCCTATATATAAGAGGCTTCTCTAACTCCTCTCACCAGCTCATATAAATAGCTGAGCCTGGTAAGTACCTAAGGTTCCCAACTCCAATAGTCATAATTTGCCGGTTGCCTTCTGATCTTATTTGATTTTAATCCGATTTTAAGCTGTACTTCAGTTGATTGCTGAATTTTATGCTTTAATGTATTTATATTTTGATGTTAGCCGCCCTGAGCCCAGTTATGGCTGGGGAGGGTGGGATATAAATAAAAAATTGTTGTTGTTGTTGTTGTTGTTGTTGTTGTTGTTGTTGTTATTAAACATTATGCAGGAGGCAAACCAAAATTAGACACTACAATGCCAAGGTCTACCTTTGGATTGCCTCCAAAGTTCAACAAAATCAGAGTAGATCCATTGAAATTAATGGACATAAATTAGTCCTGCCCATTAATTTCAATAGGTGAATTCTTAAGTATGATATAACATAACACTTTACCACATACTATTTCACCAGAGTTTCAGGATGTTACAACTTCATATTAAAGCAATGCAATCGAGACCTTGAGTGATATATGAGCCTTTGTTTTATCCTACCATATGTACAGTATATATAATGCAAATGCATTCATACATTTTGGGGTTTTGTCGACATTAGGCAAGGTGATTGAGAGGGTGATGTCAGCCAGCTGCTGGTATGCCCGGAAGAACCAGATTATTTAGACCCATTTCAATCTGGCTTCTGGCCCAGTTTTGGCACTGAAATAACCTTGCAGTTTGCCCTGATTGATGACTTCTGTCAGGAGAGAGACAGAGGGAGTGTGGTCCTGTTGGTTTTCCTCAATCTCTCAGTGGCTTTTGACACCATTGACCACAGTGTCTTTCTGGAACAACTCATAGTAATATTACAGTGGCTCCACTCCTACCTGCAAGGGATATCTCCAGAAGTAGTACTGGAAGATTGTTGCTGTGCCCTGGCTTCTGAGTTGTAGAGTCCCACAAAGGTCCATTCTGTCTCCTATGCTATTCATGATGTATAACATTTGGGGTTGTCATACAGGGCTTTGGGAAACTGCCATCAATATGCTGAAGACTCAAACTCTACCTCTGATTTTTTTCAGAACCAGGAAGGCTGAGAAGGTGGGACGTCCTCCCTGGCAAGGTGTATCTGCCTTCCCCATTATTGAGTTTTAGGAGAAATTTAAAGACATTCCTGTTTAAATTGCATTGTTTTGACATATTGATGTTTGACATCCTGGGCTCATTTGGGAGGCAGGATGGGATACACATTTAATAAATAAAATAGATAAACTTTGTTTTTACTATAATCCAAACATTGCTTCTGTTCCTAAAAAAAAATCCCCCTTCACGTAAGTTTATTTTGAAATAAAGTTTAAATAAAAGCAATAAAAAGAGGAGGAGGGAGCTGGATGTATAATATGAATAGGGTTTTTTTGTTTTTGTTTTTACTTTATAGGTAAATATAATATATAATATTACCAGAGCCTTAAATCATTGTTGTATATCATCTCAACAGATGACAAGAGATATATCCAGCCCAGCATCAATAAGCTCATAAGAATGATATTCATAGACCTGCCAAGTCTCATTCATTTTTCAGTTCATACTTCTCATTTCTGCTGACAATTTCAAGCAATTTGGGGAAAGTTCATGTATAAGCAAAATGGTTTGCTATCATTTTCAAGTTCTCCTATGAAAACGGGGAACTTCCTAAGGTGATCACAACTTTTCCTGTTCCAAGGACATTTTTACGCATCACACAATTTATTTCTCGTCTCAAAATGATTTGTTGGGCATTTCCACCTCACCCCTCGATTTTCTATCAACATGTCTGCGCAGAAGCCGAAAATCTCTCTGCAAGAGGCAAAAGTCTCAGAAAGGATATAAATCCTTATGGTTAAATGGCAGAAGGGTGACAAAGAAAGTGCTGGTAGCCAATGTATTATAAAACAATACAAAAAACAAACAAAAAACACAGAGCAAGGGTATGGAGTGTTTGCTTTCAAAACACTTTTCAAAATCATATTCCTGATTCCTGTAGGATATTATTTTGCCCTTTTATCCAAAAATGTTAAATAAGTAATATAGCACTATAGCTCTGAAATGGTCAAAGTTACAGAGCAGTCACTGAGAGAGGTTTAAAGCTGGGAATTACTCAAGAACTCTGTTCAACAACAATACTGAAACAATGTTCTCCCCAGCTTTTTTATTCTTCTGTATACTGTGGATAGTTTGATAAAAATGAGCTCCTAATGGACAGATGATCTAATTTTGAAAACTAAGGTGTCTGATTTACCAGTAGAGTTCTATTTTGAATATAACAATTGTCTAGCATTTGCTTGGCTTGTTTGTTTGTTTCAGTTAATTGATGAGCATTCTACACCCCAGACATCTATATGCATGATTTTATCACATGTGGCTTCACAGTTTATGTAGGTGAACATCTACTTCATTGGATGCCACCCTATATGTTTCCTTCATTTAAACATTTTATATTTTGGTGATTTATTAAAGCTCAGCATAGCAAAACAGATGGAAATACACACACACACACACACACACACAGAGAGAGAGAGAGAGAGAGAGAGAGAGAGAGAGAGGTTAGTTGCTATCTCACTCAGAGCCCCTTTTCCTTGTTTCCCTTAATGACTCGGCACCCAGGTAATCTCCTCATCAGGAAGCTAGCCTGACTTATATTTTAACACTTGCTGGATCCAGGGGTTAGAAGGGTCTCAGCATACAGTCTACTTTCCCCCTTGCCAAATTTATAACACTATATTAAATAGCCCCTTATGTCATTTTCTTTTCCACCATAGTTCTACCAAAAATCACCCACTCCAGCAGAGCTCCTATATCAGGCATCCCCAACCTGCAGCCCTCCAGATGTTTGGCCTACAACTCCCATGATCCCTAGCTAACAGGACCAGTGGTCAGGGATGATGGGAACTGTAGTCCAAAACATCTGGAGGGCTGAAGGTTGGGGGTGCCTGTTCTACGTGAAGATATGGTGCTCCTTCTCCACATGTGATGGAGTGCAGAACCTCTCACTGATGGTAATTAATGTGCAGAGCACCTTTTCCCCATGATGTTCTGTGCATCATATGTGGCCAGTGACAAGCCACTAGTTGTCTCCTCCTCAGTGGCAAGTGATGTGCAGTTTTCTGCCAGGGATCACAGAGCTTGTAGCTAATTCTCAAAATTCCTGATGGGAAAATATATTATGTGCACCAGTTATCGCCCATTTGAGTTGAGGGACCTCTCTGCCACCAACTCCTGCTGTTTTTCTTTTCTTTTTTTGCTTTGGGAAAAGTGTCAAGTAGAACAGGGAGTGCCTTCTTTTCAAGTTGGCCTTTTGAGAGCAGAATTGTGCCCAACTCAATTGGGACTGCTGCAAATTGACTAGGGGTGAATAGTTGAACACCTCTTCCCTTTGAAAAATCCTCTGATCTCTGCCTTTTTTAAAAAAAGCGTAAGGTGCCAGAGGTCAAACACATCCCTGTTTAGTCCCCCCCCCCCTTTGTTAATTTTATTACATTCTATATTACAGTGAGTGTTAAATGTTTTTACCCATTTTGAGTCCAAAGGATCATGCAGGCTACAAATCTACACAGATAAATTGGAAAACAAGCCATCTGTTTAAACTCTTAGCCTCGGAATTAGAAGACTGAAAGAAAATGTTCCAAACAACCTTTATGTGTGAGCCAATTATAGCTTAGAACATTGGGGGGGGGGGAGCCATACCTAGTAGCTTCTATAGTATGTCCTTGTGAGGAAATGTGTTCTTATTATTGTTTAGCTATTTTTCTTTGCTGAATGAAACATGAACTGGGGTGGGGCAGGGGATCCAAGTAAGAGCTCTTCTCAGCCTTGGGAGAATAAATCTATTTTGGTGACAAATAGAAGATTAATATTACAGATAGTATGCACTTTCTACTCCATGACAGAGATGGGAAAATCTGTCAGTTTTGGTTTCTCTCCATTTCTCCTTTGTCTGATCTTAAAAGCAGTTCTCCACATTCCACCTCAATTTGCAATTTTATTTATTTATTTATTTATTTCAAAGAAGTTCTCATGAAAACTTGTCACCACAGGACTTCGCCACCATAAATTGCCAGGGTGAGAGACCTAGTGTGGCACTATGATAGCTTTCCTTCATTGCAGTCCAAATCTCAACCAGAGGTAGTGCTGCATCCTGCATTGCAAAATAAAATAAAAAGGTGATATTTGTAATTGCAGACACAGGGACCCAAGGTAGACTGGGACTGCATCTGGAGATGAAATCCCCTATCGACCATGCTAGGGTTCTGAACTGGCTTGGTGAAACCTGAAAAGGCAATTTGTGGGTGAGCTGTGGTGAAACCTTCACTCAAGGACAGAAGTGCAGGTAAGGTCATGTGAACCTTAGCCTTGAGTTCACTGTAAGCTTTTCTTTCAAAAAAAGAGAGACAAATTACAAAATTCAGGAGTGGCCCTTGACTATCTGGGATGGAGAAGAAATTCTATTCTATTTGCATTTAAAGGTGAGGCTGCCTAATTGTCAAAAAGTACATGAACACAGCCATCCTTTGAAATTTGCACCTATGGTAGCATATAGAAATGCACACATTCGGGATAACATACCACATTTGCAAAAAAAGTCTATATTAGACAAAAATGCACACAAAAAGTATAGTGCTACTATTAGGGAAAGTTCACATTAAAATGCATTTGAAACAATCAGAATTACTTTTTTCCTTTTTTAAAAAAATGCACACTGATGTGGACTGGATCCTCAAGGCAACTTGGTTTACTGGGAGCAACAGATGATTTGCTGTGAGTAGTTACTAACTACACATGTCCGCATGCCCAGTGAACATTGTGATTCCAAACACTAACTTAATCTAGTTTAGGTTGCTTCTTTCTCTTTTTTAAAAACTACTTTCCTTCCCTCCAACTGTATTTGCTTTAACCTCTTTTGACAACCTGAATTGTCTTCCTCAGATTGTTGAATGACCTCTACTGCTACGGATGGACTTGACTGGCAGGTTGTGGAATGTGAGCACCCTGCACAAATTTCCTACTTGAGGCTCAGCATAAATCATCCGGTGCAAGTCCTAGAATCTAGATTAAGTCACATTGTGCATGCCCTGTGGAAGAAATAGGAAGCATGTGATGGCTGCATGCACAGTATTGTTTTAATATCACCCTATACATTGAAGCATGCTGTTATCCCTCGGTATTCTTAAAACTGTATTCTGGGTGATATTCAGAAATGAGACTAGTGTAGTGGCTAAGAGTGGTAGACGCGTAATCTGGTGAACCGGGTTCATGTCTCCGCTCCTCCCAAGGGTGACCTTGGGCTAGTCACATTTCTTTGAAGTCTCTCAGCCCCACTCACCTCACAGAGTGTTTGTTGTGGGGGAGGAAGGGAAAGGAGAATGTTAGCTGTTTTGAGACTCCTTAGGGTAGTGATAAAGCGGGATATCAAATCCAAACTCTTCTTCTTCTTCTTCTTCTTCTTCTTCTTCTTCTTCTTCTTCTTCTTCTTCTCCTCCTCCTCCTCCTCCTCCTCCTCCTCCTCCTCCTCCTCCTCAAAAAGTCCGTTTCAATTCAGTGAGATCCTCAGGTTGAGGTTGCCACAGCCTTCCTTTGCTAATCTGTAGCTAACACATACAGAGCTCCGAAGAAGTGAAGTAAGATTGTTGCTGGGGAAGAAGCTAATAAGAGTCCAGGACAGGAAGTGCATGCAATTCATGACTCATGACTTTTCCTACCCATGATGGACTATCTACTGTTAAGAATTTACTCTGGAGGTTCCGTGTAACCATGGATAGATTGTTAGACACCACGAAGACCTGCTCATCCATGAAACTCAGCAGGTGATGCTGAGTCAATCCATATTTATTTGCCTTAGTTCTTTATTTGCGCTATAACATCACAGTGCTTTAGCAATGATCATATGAAAGGAGAAGGAACCATGTACGTTGGAAAATGGATGGAAACAAAGGTTGCTTCCAAACTGGCAGTTCCACCAGTAGACAGCCTCTGTATGACCATGGATCCATATAGCTTTCTTCACCCTCCTACCTGCCCAGATCAAAGATCTGCACCAAGAAATCTGAAGCAGCACAGTGAAAATTAGTAGTGTGATTACCTAGTGCGAAAGAGTGTCAGCTTGACATTCTGGATTTGCCCCAGGAGTACAAGTTCATCTTTAGCTGTTGACAGAAGGAGCAGCCGCTCTGTTCTCTGCTTTGCTGCTGATGGCGCTTAGCTTGTGATTTATTCTATAATGGGGTTTTCAAGATACCCGGCATTCTGGAAATCAGCTATTATTTCCAGCTGGTGACATTGTGCCTTGATGGTCCCACTAACTGCCCTTCATAAAAGACAAAAATCGCTCGCATCATTTCACTGATGGAATTAGATCTGATTTGTTTGTCAAATACATGGAAGACCTTCAGCATTTGGCATCTAACAGTAGCCGATTAGCATTTGAGAATGGCTGAGAAAACAAAACAACTTCAGTAATTAGACATCCTAGTAAAAAAGCTTACTTGGCGGAAATCCAGTGCCCATATATTAATGTAAATAGCCATTACAGCAACTTTCTTTATTGCTTGTCTCAGGAGATCCTACAATACAAAAAGCAAAGATGCACCAACTGTTCTCAACTGGGTTTGATCTATTACAGCCAGGGAACTAATTCGCAAAATCTGTTATTCCAGCATGAGCTCTAATATGTGTTTAACTTCTAAACTGTAACCACCTTTTATTTCCCTGTGATTTTTGTCAGCTAGTGACTGATAAAGAAGATTAATAGGTTATATCTGCAGAGTGCTTCACATTGCAAAGAGCATTACTATATCAGCACAGATAATGACATTTTCCCAGAAACTAGGTTAACATCAGTGATGCATTGGGGATGAATTTTTAGTACTTTAAAATCCAGAGATAGCCTATAATTATTAAATATGTCACAATGTGCATTGCAAATCACCATGCTTTAGGGATGGGCAAGTCAGTCTATTTCCAGAGTCTGTGTGTCACTTTCAGAAGTTTTCACCAATAAGTCTGCTCAGTCTCATCTCTCACATAAATCTACATCAGAATTTGCATTTAAATAATATTCTAAACCTTTTTCTCTCAACATTTATAAACATATTTTCTCTGAAAACATGCATTTTAAAGCGTATTTTGATGATGATGATTTTTTAAAGCCAATAACAGTGCTGGAAGATTCAGAAAGTGTGGAATTTGCATGACGACAAAGTTCCAACTGCATGTTAATTTAGAAGGTGCAAAGTAGAATTCATACTGGCCAGTTTATTCAGGAATTCACAAAGACTGAATTCTTCAAGTATTCCTAACATGGTTCAGTGGATATTTGCAGTTAATAAAACAAATAGCCACAATTCCAGGCACATATATAAAGCTTTCTCTTAATCAGATGGCTGTGCCCTTGATCCCAGTGACTTTTCTTTTCTAAGCTTTCTTAGAGGAGACTTTCCTCCCCATTCATAAAAACCTCCCACAAGCTGTGGTAACATTTTTTAAATGGAAGGGTGGTACACAAGCCTGTATTTAATTAAAGGAAAGAGAAAGGGATAGCAACACACACTCTATTAAGTGTAACAGGTAGTTTGAGTCTAAATCTATTTGGACTTTCAATATAGACATCATTACAGACATAGTGATGAAGGTCTGCCAGGCTTGCCTGTTGAGCTGGCTGCTTTATGGAAGTCAGTCGTGAGCAACCTACAACCATCAGGAGTGATGTCTCAACACCTTCTCTGTGCTGCATCAGGAACATTTTGGGTACCACACAGCAGGACAGGGTCTCAAACAAGCCCGTATTCCCAGCATGTTTGCAGTTCTGTCTCAGTGATGTCTGCACTGCCTTGGTCATGTACACCGAATGGAAAATATCATAATCCCCAAGGACATGCTATACGGGAAGCTGGCTTCAGGCACTAGGCCTGTTGGCAGACCAACTCTATGTTACAAAGATCTCTGCAAATATGACATGAAGGCTGTTGGCAACCTTGACCACATTGTGTGGGAATCCTTCGCAGATGATAACAGTACCTAGAGACAGACAGTCAGGTCATGCATCCACAGCAGTGACAAGAAGAGGAATGATCATTGGGAGGAGCGCAGAAAGAAGAAACATCATGGTACACCTGTATCAGCAAAATCTGATGCCCTCATCTGCCCTACCTGCAATAAAACATGTCTCACATATTGGTCTCTATAGCCACAGCAGGTGCTGTAACTCTCCAAATGTTTGACTTTACTCTTGAAGGTGCACTCCTCTGTGGTCAGATGCAAACCGCCTGCAGTAAAGGAATCTCAACTAAAGCATCCAACCTCTGTTTCAAAACCTCCAAAGGAGGAGAATCCACAACCTCCAGAGGGAGTCCATTCCACTGTTGAACAGCTCTTACTGTCAGAAAATTCTCACTGAAGTTTAGTCAAATCCCCTTTCTTGTAACTTGAAGCCGGTTTGGGTCCTAGCCTCTGGGGTAGGAAAAAACAAAACAAGATTACTTCATCCTCCATGTGGCAACCCTTAAATATTTGAAGATGGCTATCATAGCTGATCTCAGTCTCCTCTTTTCCAGGCTAACCATACCTAATTCCTTCAACCAATCCTCATCAGGCTTGGTTTCCAGACCTTTGGTCATCTTGGTTGTCTTCCGCTACACACATTCCAGATTGTCCAGATCTTAAATTATGTGTCCAGAACTGGACACAGATGTGGTCTGACCAAGGTAGAATAGAGTGGTACAGTGACTTCCCTTGATCTGGGCATTATATATCTGCTGATGCAGCCTAGAAGAATTTGCTCTCGCCCCCCCCCACTACATCACACTGTTTACTCATGTTAAGCTTGTGGTCTACTAAGACTCCTAGATCCTTTTCACATGTACTACTGGCAAGCCAGGTGTCCCCTATCTTATATTTGTACAGCTGGTTCTTCCTGCTTAAATGTAGAACCTGACATTTGTCCCTGTTGAAATTCATTTTGTTAGTTTTGGCCCAGTTCACCAATCTGTTAAGGTCATCTTGAATCCTGATTCTGTCTCAATAAACAACTCAATAAGCAACCTGGCTTAAAATGGAAAAAACACCTTCCCCAGTTGTTCCAGGTCGATGGCTTGCAGTCAAAGAGAAACAAAGCATTCAAGCTACTTCTGGGTACACTTGTGGTTCTAACTTGCCTGCACAAAGGTCTTTCTAGGTTTACAGTTAATAAGAAAATGACCTTTACTTAAAGGTTTGGGACTTACTGAGAGGATGTTAGTGTGAAATTTACCTTTCAAGAAAAGGCACTAAGCATTGCATCCCAATACTGCCCGACAGTTTACAGATGATTTTTTTCTAGACTACAGCAGGAACACTACCAACACTTACATTTAAGATGGCCAATTAAGTGCAATGAATGTGCCAATGAGGGATGTAGTGTGCTTTCTAAAGTGACGTTAAGGATTGTGCCTGCAGAGCAATGTGAGATGCACCTCCCACTGCCATGGCACATTGCTGGATCATCAATGTCAGCTTGATAATTGAACAAACGGTACTGATGAGTTAAGAAGACTTACTCCAGAGGAAAAAGCCATTTTCCTAATTGAGTAACACAGGATTTTTCTCTGCTGTTGCAGCACACAAGAAAATTGTGGATGTGGTATTTCTGGAAACACACAAAAAATTTCCATGAAAGCAGGTATAATGTAGGACACTGCGAAGACACAACAATGAAGCTTGACACAGAATAATAACAGCAAGCATCTCATGTGAAAATAATCATAGCTGGCTGATTCACTACCCAATTTAACTGAAGTGCAGTATTTGAATTTCCAGATTGAACTAATAATGTTAATAAAAACCACAATATCAACTGCAGATATTATGCAGCACTTGTTCCTAAACATTTTCTCTATGACCTTGACACCAGTCCTGTACCAGGACAGTATATGAACCTAACCCTAGCTGTGCAAGCAGTTCCTGAGTTGCTGGGATCATTTTTCAGTGATCCAACCATGTGGTTGTGGGCTAATCATGGAGGATCTGACCATGAATTTGGCAGTATGAAAAGAGAGAATTATGACTATGAATGAACTGATACCCAAACCAGGAAGTCATGTTCTTTGCCACAGCTCATCAGTAATCTGTGACTGCAGTGGAACAAAAAATTTAAGCCCAAGAAATCCTGATTGAATGGGTTGTGGATCAAGTTTTTAGCTGAGTCATTCCTTGGATTTAATTAAAGATTTCTCTTTTATCATAATTTAGCTTTGAAGAAATGTTGACAAAGTAAATTTACAAGTTGTCTAACTGGGTCACAGAACTTGGGAATTAGGCCACAACAGGCCTGCACAACTTGTAACCAATCAAGTAAAATGCAGGCAACCAGAAACTCAAGGAAACATTTTGTATTAATTCAGTGACAGTTTTGTGGTGTTGCAATTCCAACCCTGGATGTATTTATTTAATTTCTATACCACCATCCATTGGAGGATCACAGGGTGGTTTACAATATAAAAACACAAAAACACATAACAAACAAACAAACAAACAAGCAAAGCAATTGCCCACTCCCATTTAAAATATCGTATTTTTCGCCCTATAGGACACACTTTTTCCCCTCCAAAAATGAAGGGGAAATGTGTGTGCATCCTATGGGGCGAATGCAGGCTTTCGCTGAAGCCTGGAGAGCGAGAGGGGTCGGTGTGCACCAACCCCTCTCACTCTCCAGGCTTCAGGAAGCTCTGCACAACCCTTGGGAGACTGGCGTGACTTCGCGCCGGTCTCCCAAAGGTTGCGCAGAGCTGCCTGCATTCCCACGCTTCGCACAACTCTGTGCAACCCCAGGGAGCCCGGCGCGAAGTCGCGCCGGTCTCCCAAGGGTTGCACAGAGCCTGCCTGCATTACAAAGCCTGGGGTGCACTAAAGAGCGTGCCTGGGCTTCGTGCAGCTCTGCGCAACCCTAGGGAGCCCGGCACAAAGCCACACCGGGCTCCCAAGGGTTGCGCAGAGCTGCCTGCATTCCCGGGGTTCACACAGCTCTGTGCATCCCTAGGGAGCCCGGCGCAAAGCCGCGCCGGTCTCCCAAGAGTTGCGCAGAGCTGCCTGCATTCCAAAGCCTGCATTCCGGTGCGGCTCCCTAGGCTTGCGGATAGCAGGCTGTTCTGGGGGCTGGGGTCGGGGGAAGCTCAGGCTTCCCCCGCTCCAGCCCCATGCCTGGGGGGGAATAATTTTTTTTCTTTATTCCCCCCCAAAAAAGCAACTAGGTGGAATATGGTTGTTTAATTAGCCAAAGGTCTGGGAGAAGAATTCTTTCACCTGGGGTCTACAGACATGTAATGAAGGCACCAGGCAAGCTTCAGTAAGATCTGCTGGGATGAGCGAGTTAGGATGTGGCAGCTTTCTAGCTCAGCCAGCAGGTTCCCAGCTTAGCCCAGTTCAGCCAGAGATACACTGGTGTATCTCCCTCAACCTGACTGAGATGTGGCTAAACTGACTAAGACAGAGAAAACTTACCTCAGCATTGTTAGGATTTTTATCCACCCAAGCTGCTCAGTAGTAGCACTATGGTTGCTTATATCATGTGAGTGTCTGAGAGCATGAGACAGGAAGTCTCAGGACTGTTGGAGTATTGTTGGAGAGTTTAGCTTCATTTCTGTGTGTGATGCTTTTGTGTACTGCTGCTGAGAGAGCACAGGCATGCTGATGGATTCATTGTATATAGACTGTAAATAAAGTAGTTTAGAGTTACTGGTTGTCTCTTTCTTTCTTTCTTTTTGAAATAATTTTTATTAGTTTACAACAAAAACACATACTAATTTCACATCCAATTTTTCACAAATTGTTTCTTTTCTGGACTTCCTTCAGCTTTTCCGTAAATCATCCATAGTCATTATTTAAGTTATGCATTCCTTAGGTTTGTATTGTCATTATTTATACCCTTCTTTTTTATTCCCTTTAAACAATACCTCCCAGTTTTTTCACAGTGCTTCTTTAAATCCCTCTAGTGTTATCTGTCCTCACTTATACTTTCCAGATTTCCACAAATTTCCCCCAGTCTTCAATGAACTTTTGGTCTCTTAAATATCTAATCTTCCCAGTCAATTTATCCAACTCAGCATAGTCTAACAGCTTCATTCTCCATTCTTCCACTGTCGGTATTTCCTGTTGTTTCCATTTCTGGGCCAGTAACACTCTTGCAGCTGTCACTGCATATTGGAAAAATTTACAATCCTTTCTCTTTATCTCATTTCCTAGTATTCCTAACAGAAAGGTCTCTGGTTTCTTTATAAATGTATATTTTAGAATCTTCTTCAATTCATTATATATCCTTTCCCAGAAGCCTTTCACTTTCTTACATTCCCACCACATATGGTAAAAAGAACCTTCTTTATCTTTACATTTCCAGGTTGTCTCTTTCTTCTGCAATGAGATGCCAGAAGACGAGTGTGCTCCTCTCAGGAGGGAGGGGTTGCTTATCACCAGTCTCTCTGGACTGAGGAAGATTTACAGCCAGGGTGTGACCACCGGAGAGACGCCCCGGTGTCTTGGGAAGGTGGTGGCATTCCCGGGTGTTTTTTCCAACAAGCATAGCCCCTGCAAATTTGTGTTCTGAGGGAATGGTGGAGGTAGGACCAGGCCAGGGGAGGGGGCGGGTTTACAGCGGATCCTAACACTGGATCCTAACTTCCTTCAGCTTGGTCATGTGACCTGGCAACCCAGCAGAATGCACACCAGCAAAAAAGGGTGGTGTCAATCAAGCGTATTTGTAAAGGCTTGCTTCCCCTAAAGGTAAAGGGACTCCTGACTGTTAGGTCCAGTTGCGGATGACTCTGGGGTTGTGGCACTCATCTCGCTTTACTGGCCGAGGGAGCTGGTGTACAGCTTCTGGTGTTGCAAATAAACAGGCTGAAAGGAAACCCCATGCATGCTGAGGAGAAGAAATGGGTTTATTGTCTTTATTGGCCAGTAAAGTTGACTCAGAGGAATCAGTTCCAAATTCTGAGCGGCACTTACAGAGCAGGCGCTCTCTGATATACAATTCTTAAGGCATGAATATGTATAAGCTTCTGTCCAACCCTAGAATTACATATTCTACTAATGAGATCCTTATATGGTCAACTCTAATTGCATATTAATTAAGCCAACCAACAAAGGATTCTCTGAGCACCTTCATGCAGCACGTGGGCCTCTTCTGTATTATGCATACACTTTGGTATGTGATGAACAAGATAAGGAGTAGGGCCGTTCCTGATACCTTAAGGACAGAATGTTTCCTGATACAATAGGGCAACTCTTTGGTGCAAGATTAGCTGCAGGTCTCTAATTGCCACACTGGGTCATGTGGCCAGCATGACTAAGCCACTTCTGGCAAACCCACCGGAGTGGTACCTATTTATCTACTTGCACTGCGTGCTTTTAAACTGCTAGGTTAGCAGGAGCAGGGACCAAGCAATTGGAGCTCACCCCAGTTGGGGATTCGAACCGCCAACCTTCTGATTGGCAAGCCCTAGGCTCTGTGGTTTAACCCACAGCGCCACCCGCATCCCATTAAAAAAACAGAGTACACAGAAATGCTGTTTACCTTCCTGCCACTGCAGGTGGCGCTGTGGTCTAAACCACTGAGCCTCTTGGGCTTGATGATCAGGAGGTTGGCGGTTCAAATCCCCATGATGCGGTAAGCTCCCATTGCTCTGTCCCAGCTCCTGCCTACCTAGCAGTTGCTTCCCCTATGCTAGATTTAAACAGTCTCAGCCCACAGGTAGCCAGCTCCTGAACAGAGTTTGGATCTGGAATACTTTATTCTACCTCCATTTACATTATTTTAGCTTCCCATACTTAGGATTGCTCCTTTAGGGGCTTTTAAAAAATACAACACTACTGGTTATCAGAAAGAAATAGTAAGTCTTGGCTTACTATCACCCACTGTATTATTTTTTTCCTTCTGCAGCTTACCTTGGGAGAAATATACATGATATTTGAAAGGGTAAGACATAGATCGAGAGAAGACAATTAACTTTACAGTCTTTGGGTAGTTACTGCGCCATGTTCAGTGGACAAACTCACAGTGGGGTTAGACATCTGGTGAAGATGGGAACACAGGCAGGGCAGATGGGAAGAGAATCATTACTGAAGTTTCTGGCATAAAGAGTTCATTTTCAAAACTATATTTTCCTTGAATGGTTGGAAATGACCAGCTGGGAAGGGACAGATGGGGTGAATGGGAGTACATCTGCCAAACACTTAGGAAACAATAAAAGTGACTCTTTTATAGAGGCTGTATCAAAGTTTTCAAAAAGAACCATTGGCTGGACTATGGGGATTTTGCAGGAATCTGATAGCAGAAAGTTGGGGGAAAGCATTTATCTCACCATTGTGGGAAAGCGACCAGAACAAAGAAGGTGCAGAGTTGCATTATCATTATCATCAACATCATCATCATCCAAGTTTCTCACCTATAGAGCTTATGTCAGCAGTATATTGTCACTAGGTGCTGCATTTTAATTACACAGATGCCGAACAATTTTTGCAATAAAGAAGTAGCAGGAGAAAAAGTGGTCTTAAAGCTACAATCCTATCTGCAATATCTACAGGAAACAAGGTTGTGAACTTAAGCACCTGTACTTAGAAATGCACTCTGCACAGAACAGGCAAAGTGCCCTTGAATTCAGTGGGAGATCTCCTGTAGCTATGTGCTTAGCAGTGTAACCTTGCACACATCTACTCAGGTGCAAGTCCCACTGGATCCAATGGGGCTTACTCCCAGGCAAGTGGATAAAAGATTAAACCTCTGACTAGACCCTATACTAGTTGACCAAAGAGTAAGTCCCATTGGACCCAATTGAGTTTAGCTTCAAAAGGCATGCATAGGATTGCAGTGGAAGAATACTGTACAGTCAAACCTCAGTTGTTGTATGAAATCTGTTCCGGAAGACCGTTCGACTTCCGAAACATTCAACAACAAAGGTGCAGCTTCTGACTGGTTGCAAGAGCTTCTTGCACTCAAGCAGAAGCCACAGCGGATGATTGGGTTCTGAAAAATGTTTGAAAACCGGAGCATTTACTTCTGGATTTTTGGCATTCGGGAGCCGGAACATACAATAATGGAGGCGTTCGGGTACCAAGGTTTGACCGTAAATGCTTTGAGAGGGTGACATAAAAACTGAAGAAATGGCTTTGTAAGGACATATTTTCTTGTTCATTATAAAAACACAGGCGCAAACCTTCTTGGCCATGGTCCACAAGCTACAACATTCAGTTGCTTTATCTCCACTGGAATCAATGTCCTTGAGCATGTAACTGTGCACTAGATTGGGACACATATGTTTAGTGGATCTATAGCAGGCTTGGGGAACCTCTGGCATTCAAAGGGCACTTACTGTAACTGCTGATCAGCTGATTGACAGCTATAGCAAGCCCCTTTAAAGTTACCCCCGATGTCAGAATGATGTCAGGTGATTTACAGGTGGGTGGTATCCAGCAAAAGTTGGCCTATGGGGTGAGGGAGGTAAGAATTCAGTTCCTCACCCCCAGTCTATGACAATTCATGGAAGTGGATGTGTTTTCTTCTTTTTTCCTTTGTCTTTGAAAATTAAAATAATAAATGTCAGAAGAATAGCTACATTGCTCTTTTGTGACAAAACAAAAGATTCGTGACAATGATAAGTAATGATTCAGTAATTTAATTTTAGTTCTCAGGCAGCCGCTGAAAATCTGAAACTGTATACATGTTGAGAAAGCTGACCAAATTTAATGGGATTATAAAGTAGTTTGTCTTCTCACAATAATGGAAAAAATATTAAAACATCCTGGGAGATGACAAACCTCTTAACAATTAATGTACTCATTTTGTGCATCCCCAAATTGTTTGATAGTAGGAAGTCACTTTCTCTTTCGTTCTTCTTTCTCTTTCAACTTTGCTATTCTTCTTATATTTCTCTCTCTCTCTCCATATTCTATTATTATTTCTCTTAATATTCTTTCCTATTGTATTTTGGTAAGAATTGCATGCAGATGAAGATGATGGACAGTTTGAAGGACCCTGTATGAGAGACAGGAAAGGAGAGCTCTCCCAGAGTGAGATGCTCAGAGAAGAAAGGGATGCTCCCAGGTGAGAGCAAGGATGGAACATATTTTTTTGTATGGGACAAAAGTTGGGATACACTTGTGAGACAGATTCTTGTAGTTCTCTATCTTTCATGCCTGCTTAGGATGCATGTAACTTGAATATACCATTTTCACTCATCAACCCTACAAGCCAGTGTGGTGTAGTGGTTAAGAGTGGTGGACTCGTAATCTGGTGAACCAGGTTCGATTCCCCACTCCTCCACATGCAGCTGCTGGGTGACCTTGGTCTAGTCACACTTCTTTGAAGTCTCTCAGCTCCACTCACCTCACAGAGTGTTTGTTGTGGGGGAGGAAGGGAAAAGGAGATTGTTAGCTGCTTTGAGACTCCTTAGGGTAGTGATAAAGCGGGATATCAAATCCAAACTCTTCTTCTTCTTCTAATACATTTTGTTTTATAATCCTATAATCTGGAATATAAATATTTGGTGAAACATAACTGTTCAGAGATATTGGCACAGGCAGAGTCAAGATCTAAACCTAAAGTGCTTTGTCCTAAAGTGAACATTTATTTTACCCATTGTGGTATTTTAGCACCTGAGCCATTGTTGTCTGCTTTCAGCTATCTTGTGAGATATAAAACAGGATAGATCTCCCATGGAAAGTCTGCAAACAATGAAATGTTACCTGTTCTGAAACAATATCTTGAAAGTCACCCAAGCAATGCTTCTTAAAGGGAATTTAAAAGCAAAGAAAGACCTAAAATCTGAAAACTTGGATAAAGAACAATACTTTAAATATAACAAAACTATCTGAAAAAGCTTATGGATAAGCTAACCTTGGAGATTAATGTGGCCATATTTCAAGAACTAAAAATCCAGACACAAAAAGCTTTTGTTGGGAAAGTTGTTGAGAAAAACCCAGACATTTTGCCCATTTCCTGAAATTCCCTCCGGGAAAACCCAGACATATGGCAACCCTAGCAGTGAAAAGGACCTAATGCCACACTGAGCCAACCACTGTTTCCTTTATTTATAAAAACAATAAAGTCAAACCATGTGTGTGTCCTTTAGCCTTTCATACTTCTGCTGCTACTCCAAAAGGGCCAGTTTCGAAACTTGATGTCTCCAGAGCTCTGCTGACCTAGATACAGGGGTTAGCAAACCTTTTCAGCAGAGGGCCGGTCCACTGTCCCTCAGACCTTGTGAGGGGCCGGACTATATTTTGAAAGGAAAAAAAAGAATGAATTCCTATGCCCCACAAATAACCCAGAGATGCATTTTAAATAAAAGGACACATTCTACTCATGGAAAAACATGCTGATTCCCAGACTGTCTGCGGGCCAGATTGAGAAGGTTATTGGGCGGTATGCATCCCACAGGCCTTAGTTTGCCTACCCATGACCTAGAAGAATATCTTCATGCCTTCACCACTGTTTACCTTGTTGCTGTTGTTCGTTCCCAGAGTGGTTTAACAACCAATCTCTCTTCCCAAGGAACTGTCGGAATTGTAGCTTTGGGAGGAGAATACAGGTCTCTCCTATATACTCTTACCACCCTTAACCAGGTACGTCCACTGGGACAGGACTCAGCCCCCCACCCCCAATCTCGAGAGGGCAAAGGAGGCATGGCAGGTTGTTACCCTATGCTGTGCTGCATTAGGAGGAGGTGCAGAACGACCTGGTGAGAAGTCTCCCTGAGCTGCAGAGCATTGGGAAATGCTGGGCAGACCAGCATGGCCTGGCACACAAATAGCACATCAGGAGAAGGCCTGGTCGTCACACACACAATGTGTAATGCATTGGGCCTGTGACGTCAGCCCCCCCCCCCCCGCCAGTGTCAGGCGCAACTCGGTGCCTATACCCTTAACAAATTATACCTCTCAATATTCTTTAGAGGAAGTCATGGCTGTTTAAACCGGTATCATATTACTTCAAATGTATTGTGTGGATATGGCCCAAATTTTCATAAACCAAAGACAGACAAAAAAACCCACCCCCCAATAAACATTTTTCTCAGATGGCTACTTAGGCTCCAGCTTAATTCATTTTGAGAGCTCTTCGTAACTAACTGAGCAGAGAACAGATTGCAAATTAAACAAAATATTTCCAGATTAGTGTTTTTCTCACGGCTCAGGGCTCATATGTAGGGTCACTTGAAGATCATTCCTTCCCTTGATTTTTAAATGACTCAGTTTTCACTCCCCTCCCTCCAAAAAGACTATATTCAGCACACTATGATTATTCAAATAATGGAATGTCTTAAGAATGTGAGTGGAAATGTCTTATTAGCTGCCAGTGATCCTACCATCAGGAGACACTCCAGGCACGACATTTCTGCTTTTGGCTTCCTGCCTGATAACACAATCCAGGCCATACGATAATTGACTCAAAGTGCATTTCCTGTTGTGCCTCTCTGCTTAATTAGGATTAGTTCCCTTTGAAGATTTGTGGTATAACTCTATGGCTCTCAAATTAGAGACAGATGGAAAAAAGTTTGAGTACCTGCGAGCATATGAGACTAGGAAAGTGTTATATATGCATACACTGGTAGTAATATAACTCGGAAGTGCAGAAATTCATAAGGAGCTCACATGACACAGCCCAGCTGCTAGGGATAATTGCACTCCTTAAAGACTCTGCATAGTGCACTGTACTGCAGTGTCAGGATGTCACAAATGCAAGTCAGGTAAATTGTCCCATTTTATAGCAGTCACCTAGAAAGTCAATTTCACTTTCATAGCACAAATTTCTGAACAGCTTTACAAAAGAACAGCCCACTCCTCTTAGGTCAATGTGTGCATGAATTTGAAATACGGTGCTTGTTGCTGATGGACACTTGCTATACAGCCAGCTATAAGCACCCACAACTTCCTTCCAAACCATTTCTTTCCTGCCCATGACATGGGGTTCTTTCAGACAAACACAAGACACGTGTTAAGGTGGGGAATGGGCCCCTCCCTTGCCACTGTCACACTTGCACACTCCCCACTGGTCTCACATTTGGAAGACATCCTATGCACACACCAAAATACATGTGCAGAACTCCTTTTGCATGAGGGTAGGGCCAGGGTGCCACTATAGGGGGCTCTGGGTGCCTGAGCACCCACAAAAACTTTGTTGTGGATGCAGCACCCACACCACAGGGCCTCTGTTGCAACTTCCAGTGCCTCACAAAGCACCAGAAGTCAAGTCTGAGGCCTTGCAAGGCCTCAAAGACCTCAGAACCTGACTTCCGGTGGCACCAGAAGTCAGGTTCCGAGGCCAGGGGGTGTATGTGACATCATGACCTCATGTTGTAACGTGACATCATGGCATCACACACACTGGACAACCATAACCTGGGGCCGAAGTCGGCTTCCCTGGGTAGGGCTATCCTGGCAGAAACAGGATCGCCTGCTTCATGGTGGAGTTCTGTAAGGATATGTCATTGCACACATAGGGTCCTCTGTTACACTCATCAAATGTGTCAAAGTGGGCATGGCTGCTAGGCAGATTTGGGAAGCACTAGCCACAAAGTGCCATTATCTCCTCCCTCATTCTTGTAATGAAGCCTTCTTTGTGGTGGCCCAATCAGTGAAATGCCCTCATTATACTTTCAACTAATACTGACATTGTTCTCATTTTAGCAACTGGTTAAGACTCATTTCATTTCCCACACATTCTAAGTTTTGTAAGCTGATTTGTGCTTTTAATCTCACCCATGCTGTTCGCCAGCACAGACCACAGCTGAGTGAAACCAGGTGCCTGTTGACCATGTGAAGCTAAGAGTGCTTTCCGCAGCACTGCATGGGTTGATGATAGCAGGTTGCATGATAGCAGGTTGCGGCAAGCCACAAAGTGCCTAAGGAATCAATGAGCCTTGTCTTTCTGGTTCCCCACAGATGTAGATGGGAGGGGAACCCTGGGCGCCAAACTTCTCTCCCGTATGTCAGCCGCCCCAAGCCAGCACCCTCAAGAGCACTCTCCATATGACAGAGGTGGTAGAGAATATCTCATTCCAAGGGGTGTTCCCAAAGCACCCTCAAAAACACTCCTCTATGAGGGAAGGAGTATCTTCTACCCCCATGGGCTTTGCCCAGCATGGCACTTATCTGCACTTTCTCATTCTGGTCCACTCCCAAAGTCATGTCTCCTAGCTTGTCAACAATTGCCTACAACAGTGGGAGAACCCTAGCAGTCAATACAGCCAGTAGAGGAGGAAGTTATATCTTTTCAGCCACTGGTAGGCCACCCCGATCCACTGTGATCACACTGGACTGCAACTGCTGCTCCCTACCAGCTAGCGGTAAGTGTTGCTTTCAAGCAAGATAATACAGTATGAGCTCTCATAGCTGCATGTAAGTCTTATTAGCCCATGCCTGCCTTGAGTTTGGTCTGACACTTGGCCACAGTAGAGAACCCCATGTCTAGGTTGGCATAAACATAGCCGTTAGAACCACAGGCCCACACAACTCAAAATCGCTACCTAACAACCCTGATGGAGCCCACGTTCAAATTGCCTTTGTCCCTCTCTTTATATCCCATCTTGTTATGTTCTATCTTTCCAAGACATCTTGACATCTTGAGACGGGATTGTTAGGTTTGACATTTTCTTCTCAGAAGCCTCCTGACCCACCAGACCTCAAAGTCCTGTTCAAAAGGCATGTAATTAGAGATGAGATGAGCTTTAATAGGGTTTATTTTTCACAGCAAAAATGACATTTTGAAGAGCTCAAAGTTTTCTCTGAAAGAGTGTTGCTATTCTTTCGGGGGGTGGGAATCACTTTTCACCACAAAACTGAAATATGTTTCTGTCTCTCAGAAACTTGGGAAAACATTCCACCAGACATTGTATTGTAGATTTCCTCCATACTCCCCCCCCCCATTAAACATGGTGTTGCAATTGTCCTATTAAAGCAGGAGTGAACAATCTGCTGCCCTCAGCCCAATCTCAAATGTTATTTGCAAGCAAACAATTCAGAAGCTGAAGAAGTGAATAATGGAATAGAGAGGAAGGGAAAAGGGTGAACTGACATTTTTTTATCCAGACCCCACCCACTCACCTCTAACATGTTTCCCCCACCAAACTATTCCTAAGGGAAAGTGGCTGTCAATAGATATCCCTGCCCTGAAGGAGGTAATTTCCAAAATACTGTATTTGTAAAATGAGGGAAGGCTCAATCACTATAAAATTCCATTCCATAAGATCTCCTGAAGACGTTCTAATGTCCCTTTTCTTCAAGCAGGAATTGAGAACTAATGTAGTATGGCCTATTTCTTTTTGAGTAAACCATCCTAGGACACTCACAGGACTTTCCATAGGCTGTACAGAGATTTTAAACAAATTATCTAGCAACCATTTAGAGATGTTTTAACATGCTTTAGCAGCATGGCATGATTTGATTGGGCTTCTATAAAAATTCAGTTAAAGTATTGAAGGTTTCGCTTTATATATTTTAAACAGGGTTTTTAAAATGCATTTTTATGATGTTATTTTGATTCATTATCAAATCAAAAGTGTATGTCTTGCTGTGTTTTAATATTATGTTGGAAGCTGCCTTGAATGGCTGGGACAACCCAGTTGGATGGAAGGGGTATATGTAAATCATCATCATCATCATCATCATCATCATCATCATCATCATTTCTTCAGACTTTATCACTCTGTCCAATATCATTTGTTCCAATAATTGTAAAGTGCACAGCTGCCCCCCTCAGATATTTTTCCCCCAAGCAAAAATTAAGGAAGCTTACAAGGAAAAAGCAGTCTCCTTTTTAAGAGCAATACAAGAACACCTTTTTGTGTAATATGCACAAAACCCAGTACAACAAATCTTGCTAATATATTGTCCTAGCACTTTTTTCTGATGACCTATTGGAACAACATCTGACCCTGCCCTTCTTATCTATCAGAACTGATGATATATTGCTGTAATTTGGAGTCATGCTGTGGGGGAGAAACTCTCAAGAACAGCAGGAAAGAACTGGCCCAGTTTTTGTTTTTTTAACTTGCTGTGAAAAGAGAAAAGAGAGTTTCCTCTCTCTTCTGAGGCCTGAGAAAAAAATATTGTAGTTAAAAAAAAATCAAGTATAATGTGAAACTAAAACAGCTTTCTATTACCAGCTCCTGGAAGGCTTGTCTATTGGAGGAAGCATGGTGATTTTTTTCCCCTTTAAAAAATGAGCATATCAATATTTGGAATGGAAAACATGGGGGGGGGGAGTTTTGATCAGTCATTATAGATTGAAAGAAAATCTGATTGTTCAGAGAAGATGAAACGGTATGTTCTGGCATTATTCCAAGTGGTTTCATCATTCAATATTTGTTCTCCAGTGTGTGTCTTTTATTTTCATTTAAAAATTATTATGGTTAGACAGAGTACCTTTTATTGGAAACCTCCGATACCTCTGAGACAGCACAGAATTTACTGTTTGAGGCAAAATGAAGAGACCTATCATATTAACAGGACGAATCTTTCCCAAGAAATTCATCTCTTTGATATAAACAAGAGGATGCACATGAAAGAGGGGAAATAAGCAAGAAGAGGTAATGAAGGAACAAGGCTGCACTAGCGGGAAATGATGGATGTGGTGTACAAATGTAGCGACGGTATAACACTCAAGACCAGAAGAACATAAATAATGTTCAGGGTCTGTTCGCTGTCATGCTGCCTGTTCATCTTAGGAGACAGATCTTCAGGGCTTTCTTCTCCTGCAGACAGCCCTGTTAATGCCCGTCTCCAAACATGGGGGTAGAAATTGACACGTGACTCAGAGATCAGGGCTCAGAGATCTGAATGTGTTTGCGTCCTGAGTTGCAAGCGTGCTATCATGAGGGCGGAGAAATGGAAGCTAAATTGCAGGTCCTTCTAGAGGAGGATGAGTTGGTGTGTGTGTTTTGCCCAAGGGCATACACAATCTTTGAGGCAGCCTTGAAGTCAGGAAATGGTTTCCAAATGGTGCAATGGCATTTGGGTGGCATTGCTCAGTGCACTGTTTATCACAGCCCTTGAATCATTTGAGGGAAGTTATCAGTACATGGGTTCAACCATTGTTCTCTGCCTCGACAACTTGAACAGCAAATAAAAGAGTGACGTGTATCTTCTGTAAGTAATGATGTTATCACTGTAATATTATTATTATAAGATGCTGGAGCAACTCACATACATTTTTAACTCTTTACCATAGAACACCTCTGTAAGGCAAGTCATGATTATTATCTCCGTAAGAAGAGAAGAGTGAAGAGTTTGGATTTGATATCCCACTTTACCACTACCTGAAGGAGTCTCAAAGCGGCTAACATTCTCCTTTCCCTTCCTCCCCCACAACAAACACTCTGTGAGGTGAGTGGGGCTGAGAGACTTCAGAGAAAGGTGACTAGCCCAAGGTCACCCAGTAGCTGCATGTGGAGGAGCGGGGACAAGAACCTGGTTCCCCAGATTACGAGTCCACCGCTCTTAACCACTACACCACACTGGTGGTGTGGAGGAAGATCTGATACTAGGAGAGATATTTGTGCCCCAAGGCCCCCAAGCCCTTCCCCAATAAATAATTTCAAACGGACACATAATTTTAGTTTAGGTTTTTGTGCAAAATTTTGGTCACAACTTGCAAAACAAATTGAGCGGTATTGGCCTAGGCATTGGTCAGAGACTATAACTGACTCCAGCCTCTCTGGCTTGCAGTCTGCAAGGGTAAACACCAAATGAGGAAGCAACATCGGTGAAGATCGATTGAAGCTCACCCTGGGATTCCTGTGGTCTTGGCATGGCCTTAGCCCCTCAAGCGGACTTTGGACGAAATCCTGGATCCCCCCCCCCCCGATTCCTTTACCGGAATACCCTAATTCTGGAGGAGCAGCTGATGGCCACACCTCCCCTCCCACACATTTCTGTAAACCAATGCCCACATGAGCCTAGTGCTTGCCACCAGTACCCTCACCTCACAACCATCACAGATTTCGGCCAACCACACATCATTACCTTCGTCAGATAAATGCACCCCATCTGCCCTAAACAGGGCTGCATTAGAGAATGCAATGCCTGGGTGGGGAATCACCCTGACACCCAGGGATAACACCTTCCGCACTACCTTGCAGTCTACCCACTCCCAGACATTATTTGTTCCAACTGGGTCAGTGCTATTGTGCCAAAAATTCCTCATGAGGAAACGTGACCAAATAATTAATGTGTCGGGGCAAGACACGGCCAACTCCTGCAAATCCCTTTTGATACAGAACCTTAAGTCCACACCTCTTGATGCAGGCAAATCATTTTCACCCAGCTGTATGAGGATCACGGACGGCGGACCTAAACAGGCCACTTGCACCGTCACCAATGGCAGCAGTTCCCTCCAGAATATCCCCCACCTGAAGAACCATGAAACTTTTACTCAAGCAGATAAAGTGAGATCGCGGTCCCAAGCCGGTCTCGACTGCTCGGATGCCAACCCAGTGCACAATACTAAGGACAAGGATCCAGACGTGCAGCACCAGCAACACGAAAAGAAAGAAAACGCAAACAGGTAAGTAAACAGAAAAAGTCCAAAACGAACTGAAAACAGGTAGAAACTGAAAAGGCGCCAAGGAAAATTAACAAACATAACCCTTATAGGCGTCTGACTTCTAACGACCAAGATTCTTAACCCTTTTGGTTGACAAACCCCAATGAGCAGCGGTTGTGGCCGCTCCAGTTCAAAAGGAATGTGCTGCGTACTGCCCAGGTGAGAGCCCACAAGTCTGAATACCTTTACGCATGACTCTTGTTAATTGACTTCTGGACAGTGGGATCCCATCCTCATGAACCAAAAGAGGCCCGGGCCAGGAGGTCTAACTTGTAAAAGCCTCCTTGCATCTTTTACCAGACAAGGCTCCCACTGAATCGATGCTGGAAGCCTCAGCTGTGCTCCCAAGGCTCTCTGATCTGTCTTAGACCTGCAAATGAAAACCAATAATTCTGCCTCCCCAAAGGCAACGTCTTCCAATTGGAGGCCCTGAGCAAGGCCACCTGGAACCCGTTCAAAAACCACTTCGCCCACCCTAAAGAGCACCAAAAATGATATGGAATACGCGGCTGAAAACAACCGAGCCTTGTAGCAAGACCAGCACACTGATCGTAACGTCTTATGTATCTTGCACAGAAGATCATAAGTGATTGGCCTACTGGGAACTCCCCTTGAAGGTTACAGGTGACGCCAACCTTCCAACGCCTTGCACAGAAGAAAATCAGTGCAAGGGTCCAAAGCGAAAAGAGCCTTACTGAAATAAGATATTGCTGATGCCTGGATCCTAAGTGTTTTGGGCGTGCGTCCCAACTGAAACAGGTGAGCTAGGTACTGCATCACCTGAGGGGTAGAGGGGAGCTATTCTGAAGTAATGACCAGAGAGCGTGCACGAAAAGCCATGAAGTCCTGCAAAGCTATCTTCTAGGACCTGAGTGCAAGGTTACATCAATCTACATCTGAGCATGTGCAAAGATAGCAGCAATTTATGCTTAGTCGTGCTGAACATGTATGCATACAAACTACAGATTAACTCATAATCAATCTCTGCTTTAATGATGAGAACATAGTTTGGTAGAAGGAGACCCAGGCTCTGAATACTTCTGCTCATTTTCATACCTAGTGGATTTGACCTTTGAACAAGCCAATGTCAAGTTTGCTAGCATCACCAGTTTTTGTACACATTTTTAGTCAAAGAACTGTATCACAAAATTTTGACATGTCAAAGGCTAGTTGTTTCAGAAATTGTGAATTTGGTTTGTTTAATGTGAACCAGGGACTCTAGGATGCGATGTGAAATATGTGAAAAAAATATTCCAACATGTACATTACCCACATAGTCCTGATTTTTTCAATGTGCTGCTCCCATAATATATAAATGGGGTTGGATCTAAGGATGACTACGTAAGATTTGTTGTAAAATGGCCCTCACTTTATCCATAATGTAAGAAGTATACCAGCATTCCATTGCCGTCACTTTTTTTAGAGCACAAATTTTCCCACTTTTTCTTCATCTCCCTGCACCTGTGTTTTCTGTTTAGACAAAACATATTTCACTTTTCCTTACAACAGCAGATTTTTGCTTTATATTCTGAATTGGTATAACACCCAATGTTGATAGCAACAAACACAACAAAAATGATTTAGAGTGGTTCTATATGAAATAAAGCTCAAGCTACAGCAGTGTTGGAAGGAAATGTGTTATTTAAAAGAGTACTTTAAGAGCTGGCTTTTCACAACACTCTGAATTGAAGTAGGTACCGATTTCAGCGGTGTAAGTCTGAGAAACAAAATGATTGAACTATAAATACCAACTGGAGATAAAAGGCCATTTAGATAGTTGATAGCTCAAGGGGGTCTGTATTTTGTGATGGTGCAGGGAAAGAATAGACATCAGATATACAGGACAGAAGTATATTTAAGGAACCTGACTCAATAGCTGAATGAACTTCATAGAGACACTGTGGAAGACAGCTCAGATTCACCTCCCCTTGCCTCTTTTTAGATCCTATGATTTCAAACATACACTTTGATTCTCATAAGTTTGATTTGAAACGTATGAAAGAGATCTGAGATCTCCATAATAACACAAAATCATGGTCAAATGACTATGAGAGTCCTCTGACCTTACAATCTTTTTGGGTTGTTGGCTGTCCTTTACCAATCTCTGGGGATGTCAGAGGATTCTGATGAAAACAGAAATGGGAGCAGAAGTTGTCAGTGTTTGCTTATTGTAACCAGATGGCCAAATAAAGAGACACACAGTCTGAGTTGAACTAGGGCCTAGTGGCTGTGGTTTCCATGTGTTCCACAAGTCCCAGATTTGAATTGCAGCTCAGATGCAAGTCCTCAAAGAGGGTGGTTTCCAAAAGAAGAAGCTGCACGTTCCATGAGACACTGTCATGGGACAGAGTTCAATAATGTCTCTGAGCCTTGGGAGCGAGAAATTATTGTTAATTTCAGGTATTTATATAAAGCTTTATATTCAGAATTTCTAAGCAACATACATAAAATATTTATAGAAATTACAAGGAATAAGAACAATTAAAATTCATCCTAGAAGCAGAAAGCAATTTTAAAATGCCTGCAGAAACAGGAAAGTCTTTGACAAGCATCTGAAATTTAGCCTCCTTAATCTAAGTCATGAGGGAGCTCCACAGGACTGGGTCCATATTACTGAATGGAGGTGACAAGCCATGCATCTGAACCATGTGGGACCACCAAGAGAGACACCCTTCTTTTGCCTTTTAACCAGTCAGTCAGTGTAGCTTGTTGCTGACTCCAAACCCTGCTGTACTGATGATCAGCTGATCCCTTCAATGGAAAAAATTAATCACTCTACACAGTTTTATGTTTTTCAAAGTCTCTGCAGCAAATATATTAGTGAAATTTAACTACTGAATGTTGTAAGCAACAGTCAGGTTTCCTCTTCGGGGATACTTCTTAGGAGTTATTAAAATGCATGGGTTTAAATCCTGATTTGCTAGCAAAAAATAATCCTCTTTTAATGCAGCAGCAAATAAATCAAATTAGTGCTTCATTAGATTATGCAATTTGTGGCAGATTTCTTTTATTTACTGTAAGGGTGAGAGCTTCACCTTGTCATTCAAGATTTGGCCATCTAAGCTAAATTAATTATGTGAATCACTTTGTGAAACTATGTGGAGCATGAAAAAGAATGTTCTGAATCCTGTTACGAACCTTCCTTCTTCCCAGCTCAAAGACTTGTCGAGAGAAAACTACAGTAGTACCTCAAGTTACATACACTTCAGGTTACATACGCTTCAGGTTACAGACTCAGCTAACCCAGAAATAGTGCTTCAGGTTAAGAATTTTGCTTCAGGATGAGAACAGAAATCATGCTCTGGTGACGTGGCGGCAGCAGGAGGCCCCATTAGCTAAAGTGGTGCTTCAGGTTAAGAACAGTTTCAGGTTAAGTACGGACCTCCGGAATGAATTAAGTACTTAACCTGAGGTACCACTGTATACACAATACAATTTTGTGAGATGGATTCGTACTCCATATACAACAATATAATGCACACCACAACACTTTTCTGTTCCATATGGAATGGTTTTATAGTTTTCAGTAAACATGTTCATCGAGTACATGGGCATACCATATGTGCTTGTATGATTGTGAACACGTGGTAGCAACACATAGCTGTCCATTGCTCAGTAATCACAGATCGTACAGAGTTTTCATACGACCTGAAACTCATCACTACTATATTAAGGTAATCACACCTTCCTCAATGATAAATTGATGGATGAAACACTGAGTGCATGAGCCTACATTTAGCCCATGTATTTAGTAATGATATAGTCCTATTTCACAGAGATGAAGAAATTCAACCTGTAAGTACAAACCTCATTTAAATTCCCAGGAACTGCTAGGCATGCCCTTATTTCCAGCTCTTCAATCATTCTTAACTCACATTACCATGTCACTGATATTATCACTCCAAAAACCACTGATAGTTGCCAAATGGTAGATGAAATCTTTCCCTACTTTATTTTCGTAACCCCAAACTAGCAAATGAATACTTCACCAGGTGTACTTTTAACATAATGATATGATATCATAGTATTAGGTCTGAAATCCTTAAAAGCTACCAGAGAGCATGGTAGCTCTTTACGTTTCCAGATTAATATTATGTACAGTAAGCTTCTTGGGAAATTGGAGGATATTCTTAAAAGAAGCTGGGGGGTTTTTCCCACTTCAAAAATACAAACAGCATAACAGATGAAAGGTAGCATGGTTTTTATAGACCACAATGGCCACCAATGTAAATTAGGAGAGGAAGATTAAAGTCTCTGAGGCTATATTATCCCAGATTGTAGATGCACTGGTTCTATTCTTGATTATGAAGAAATCATGGCTAAAGAAAAGACAATCTGTTTTCCAAGCTGTCTGAATTCCCTACTGTCCTTAGAAAATTGTTTATGAAAAGGAAAAGATGCTGTTCATATTCATTATTTTTCCTCCATATCTAAAAAAAAGGATATCTATATTTAATCCATAGTTTTCCAATGTATGTGCGTATTTAATGATATGTTTAACAACTCTGTTGCTAATAATACAAATTTCCTCCCCCAGGCAGTTTTTCAGTAAAGCTTTAAAAAACACCCAGACGTAGCTTTTCAAGCTTGCAAGTAAAGTCATTTTCAACAAGTATTTTAATTCAAAATACATATCTGCAGTGGCATTGTTTTGACATGCAAAACTAACAGTTCTCTTTCAGGCACAGGAGGAACAGAGGCAATCTTTATTTGGCATCAATATTTGGCATTCATATAGCCAAAACAATATTTGTAAGATCTGCATAGTCTGAACCTATGCATATTTAGTCAGAATCAAGTTCCATTCAGTATAATTGGACTCATGCCAAAATAGTTGTATTTAAGACTACAGCATTTTCTTTTTAAGTTGTTGTTAGCGTATAGGCTTTCTTGGGGGTTGTGATCTTTAATTTATATACAGGGTCTCCAGGAATGGGAAGTGTTATTTAAGATATTCACTGATTTCAAAGTTAAACGAACCGATATCATATTCTCAGGAGAATTCCATTTGTTCCCCAGATCCATATCTAGATTTTCACAGGTTTGCTGGCACCACTCATAGAGTCTAATATTTGATTTAAAAGTGTGTCTCATAAGATTTTGGTTCATTCAATGTCCAGTTTTGTTCTTTGTCTGAACTTTCCATCAACTCCACTGGATGCAGATTCACAAGCCCAGTTCTGACAATGTGGGGTGGTTGATATAAATTGGCATGATATGACCTAGTAGAAACATCGTGTTTGGGTGTGATTTCCCACACAGGAACACCTGCAATTGTGATGCTTAAATCACCCAAGGTGGCCAATATGTCGACTATAACTTGCATGGGCAAACTGGTGGTCCACCCCAAAGGCTCATGTCTAAATTTGAGCTTTGGACCACCTGCCTGATACTTTTACTATCCTGTCATGATAGTAAAACCAACATGGCTCTGATGTATGCAACTGAAGTCTTCAAAATGGTGCCTAGGAGATGTTAAATGATGTCTCTGTTCCTTGCCTTGTTGCGATTGAGTGAAAAGGGAGCTGCTCTGTATAGTGAGGATTTGAGTCCTCAGAGCTCTTTCTCTTTCGGCTCTGACATGACTGTTGCTGGCCAGAAACAGAAAAGATGAACGAGACCCTAACCTTAACATCCCTCATGATGGAGCCTGAAGAATTCATATCAACCATTTGCCTATGCAATGAGCTACTGGGCACTACCACTAGGAAAGTATTATTAGGAACTTGGAGTATTGCCATCTTCTAGCTACCATTCTGAAGACCTTGTCACACACACCAGGACCATGTTAGTTGCAGAAGTTGGCTGCTACCCATTTTATCTTCTCTGACTAGCAGTGGCTTTCAGAGGACTCAGGCAGAAGTCTTGCACACTTTGCAGAATTATTTTTATTTTATTAAACAAGATTTATATGCTGCTTAATTAATAAAAACCTCTCAGCAGTTTACATAAATCAATATGAAATAGCCCTTAAGAGTACTGATAATATGATCAGCATTATCATTATTGCAACATCTTGCTTAAACTAAAGAATTGTGTGCAAAGCTTGCAAAATGCTTCAGTGAACCTGACGCTCTTCCACCCACCTCTGCAGTAAGTCAAGAGACGCAGAATTGACAAGGCACTGCCTTCATTGTAGCTGACATTGTTGCCACATAAATTTTGAGTGTGGCAACAGAGGTGTCAGCCAGCTGAGCCCATAACAAGCTGGGAGCAAACTCCTGAGGTGCCTTGGGTTTGGCTCATGATAGATATAGAAATTCTGAACTGGAAAATTCACTTACACACACACATGCACTGGACAATTCCAGAGCTCACTGTCACCCCTGCTATTTAATCTCAGCCACTGGTGTCTGCCACTTTAATTCCTTCTCCTTGAAAATGATCATTCTTGTTTTCTTTGATGGTGCTGCTTCATTAACAATGTTCAGAGAGCATACCTTCCTTTTTAGAACTCTCAACTCCTTTCATCTACCATCAAAATAAAACCAGTAAAGATATCTGGCATATATTCTGAAGGCCAGAGCTAGCTACCCCCCCCCCCGATGCTTAGTTCCCCCAGTAGATGTCTTCTGAATACTTGTTGATGGTGTTCATATAGTCAAAGAAGCCATCTGGCTGCCAGGGGGAAACGTGTCATGTAAAATTTAAAAAATGTCTGGCTGTGTGAAATATTGATAGCAAGATCTTTAAAAATGACTGTTGTGAAATATTTCTCTATCATACATATTGCATAAAACATAATCACTTTTACAGTATTCTTCAGGTTCATGATTCAGTGATTCTCATTTTCAGTTGGTGAAATCAGAGATGTTAATTAATGTACCAACCTGAGCCATTTAAATCAATATGAGATGTGACATTAGGGGCATTACTTTGCACTTTAAAAATGACTAATTTACTCTCAGTGTAACAGCTTCATTATTTCTTTTCTGTTATGGGAGAGACAGAAAATATGAACAACATATTTTACACTTACATACCTTAATTCAGTTTAAAACAGTTCAAAAACATCTGGTTTCCCAGACTGTACCACTAAGACCAAAAGCAATAAAATGGGCCTGCTCTGCATTTAATTGTTCCCTGGGAGACATATGCATGTGTTCGATGCCCCTGAGCAATGTTGAGACTCTTATTAAAATTCTTTTTGCATTCCTTTTGCATTTGGTTTAGACTCATTCATAGGATGTTTCTAGGCATTATATGCCAAGGAGTTCCTTCCACAGAGTTGGTGATAGCCCATGCATTTCTGAAGAATGGAGCCCGTGGTCTCCTTCTGCCATCCATGTTCTCCTGCTAAAGTGAAATACTGCTCTATTGCAATTTGCTAGGTATCTTTCCCCAACCAATACTGATTTCTATACACTTATTTCCCTGTCCTGGACATCTGACAAGCCTTTTTAATTACTCTCTGGAAAACTGTGGGAGCCTTTTAGATAACAACTTGGCTGGTAGCCACAGGAAAGAAGGAATTCCAAGCAGACAAATGAATGGGAAGATGCAGAAAGATCTTTCTCTGTTCCTCATCCACTGGTCAATGGTGATCACAGAGGAAGGAAAACATCCTTGAGGCTGGGAAGGGGTTGATATCAATATTGGGTATACAAAATGTGTTGTATAAAAATGTTTCCATGATGTAAAATTACAAAATTGAAAAATAAAATATATTTTTTTAAAAAAAGAAAAAGAAAACACCCTTCATTCCCACTTAGTAGAAGGATATTTTCCCCTCTGGCCTGTCATCATCATCATTATTACATATAAATTGTCCACCAATCAATAAAGCTCTCTAGGCAGCTTACAGAATAGAAACAAATACCATGCCTTATTTTTTTATAAAACACACACACAATACAACAAACATCAATTATAACAACATAAAACTGGTGGGCGTCTTTGGAGAGGTTATTCCATAACAAGGGTGCCACCACTGAGAAGGCCTCTGGTGGTGGTCACAGCACCTTCTGCTGGTCCACCCAGCCAACCCATGCTTCCTTCCTACCCAGAGAGCCTCTCCAACTTCTCCTTTGCTGCCTTAGTCTAGGAAGGATCTGAGGGAAAATCTTGGTGGGTTAGCAGTTTAAGTGTTTCCATGAAGGGCAGCAAACCATCAAAGATTTCCATTGGTCTGGCAGACTGTCAAAAAGCAGAACAGTGGCAAATGTCAACAGAGTTTGTGAGTTATTGATGCGTGATTGGCATTTGTCCATCCAAATGATGACAGAAGAATTGCGTATTCCATGTGAAATCCTTACTGAGGTTACTGAGTTGTCCAATTTTCCATATTCTCCCGATCAGGCCCCACCAGATTTCTTTCTTTTCCAAAACTGAAATCTGCACTGAAAGGGCACATATTTTCCAACATTTCACACATCCAAACTGCTGTGATGAGGGAACTAAAAACAGTATGAAAAGAGGACTTCTCCAGAAGTTTCCAACAGTTCTACAAATGTTGTTAATGGTGCATTGTATCAGAGGGGGCCTACTTTAAAGATCTGTGAGGGATGTATGTTCGAATATTTCTCGCTGTCTGATTTCTGTGACCATTCACCGAACTTTCCGGTCACACCTTGTATGAACTGAGTAGGAAAAGAATTCCCAATCGAATGCTGACAGGTAGATTTGAATCCATTCTCTTTTTTTTAATATATTTTTTATTAAGGTTTTTGAACATAAATGCAAAGATAAAGAACAATATAACATATATCATAAATATTTTCTTAACTACTTAGAACTCCCTCACATCTCCCGCTCCCATTTACATCGTTGTCAATTCTTGCCCGCAATTTATCTTCTTGTTTGCAATCTTATGTCACATTCATTTAACTATAATCTATTAATTCTCCAATAGGTTTGTAATTTAACCTCAATTTACTTATCATCATAATTTCATCTGATTTAGTGGTGCACAATTATTTATGATCTAGCATCCTTTCTTAACACTCAACCAAATTACAATGGTTTTTTAAATAACTCTTAAATTTCTTCCAGTCTTCTTCAACCCTCTCCTCTCCCAGGTCTCGGATTCTGCCAGTCATCTCAGCCAGTTCCATAAAGTCCAACAGTTGCATCTGCCACTCTTCCAGGGTGGGTAGATCTTGAGTTTTCCAATTCTTGGTGATGAGTATCCTTGCTGCCGTTGTTGCATACATAAAAAATGTTCTGTCCTTCTTTAACACCTTCTGGCCGACAATACCCAGAAGGAAGGCCTCTGGTTTCTTGGTAAAGGTATACTTAAGTACCTTTTTCAGCTCATTATATATCATTTCCCAGAAGGCCTTCACCCTAGGGCAAGTCCACCAGAGGTGAAAGAATGTTCCTTCGTTTGCTTTACATTTCCAACATTTATTATCAGACAAATGGTATATCTTGGCAAGTTTAACTGGGGTCATGTACCATCTATATATCATTTTCATAACATTTTCCTTCAAAGCATTGCATGCAGTGAAGTTCAGCCCAGTGGTCCACAACCTTTCCCAGTCCTCAAACATAATGTTGTGCCCAATATCCTGTGCCCACTTTATCATAGCCGATTTAACCATTTCATCTTGTGTGTTCCATTTTAACAGCAAGTTATACATTCTTGAGAGTACCTTGGTTTTAGGTTCTAACAATTCTGTTTCCAACTTCGATTTCTCCACCTGGAACCCTAACTTTTTATCATTTTTAAAGACTTCTTTAATCTGAGCGTAGTGTAACCAGTCTCGCACTTTATCCTGATTTGAATCCATTCTCAGGTGGACCCCAAACCTCAAAGGTTGACATAACAGCAAAACACACAGTGAGAGTTAGATCTGCCCACTATTGCAATAATGACCAGGGACGGCAGCCATGGCTCAAGCAGTACAATCTCATCTGTTGGCTCTGTGTAGCTAATGCCTTGCATTTTCATGCTGGCTAGCCTCTTAGCAGGCTAGTAACTGTTGTGGGCTTATTTATAAGGCTGATCTATGGCCCAGATTACTTAACATGCAAAGTAGTGGGCTCCCTGCATATCTATTTCTTTTATTCAGATAGTTTCTGTTTTTCCCCCGACACCCCCTTTAAACACACCAGCCAAGCCAGTGGTAGGCTCCCTGTTATGTGTCAAGTCAATTGGCAAAGCCTTGCCTCTAACGTAACTAATGCAGAGATTAAATTCCGCTCTTCCCCACACAAGAAAATTTAATATCAACATTGAGGTGCCTTGCCAAAGACTGAATGCAAGAAAGCCACATGCCTGACCTGGCTCCAGTACTTTTTTGTCCCATCTGCTTTAGAGATATTATTCCCTCCATAAAAGCCATGAAAATTGCCTATCAATTTGCATGCTATAAACTAATCTCTTTGGATGCTACGCATTACAAAGTATTCGGTTCTGCCGCATGCTATTTAAATATCCAGAAATAATGACATCCCTCCGTGCTGGATGAATGCCATGAAGTCAGAGAGGATTGCCCTTTCAGTCTAAGACTTCAGTGTGTCTCTGTGTGTGTCACTTATTGACTTTGAAAACGCATGAAAGTGTTTCCTAATCTCTGGGGAAATACGTAATGAAACATCAGTGCCCTCTTACGATTTGTCACATAAAAATATGTGCACATCCTTTACTTTATTTGGAAGATAAGAATCCTAATAACATGGCATGCACTTTCAAGGGATAGGATTGATTGTGTATTCTTCTGAAGAATTGTAGACCTGATTGTTGATCTCAAATCAGAGTAGTCTAGGGTAGTGCTGTGCCAAAACCCAAAAAAGTTTTATCCACCTGTGAAAGAGGCTTCCTGTTTGCCTTCTTCTTTCACTTTAGGATTTCTTTATAATTTTTGTGGGTGTGGGGCTTTTTTTAGCTTAACTTATCTCTCACAAACACCTCAGGCACCTCAAAAGTACGCTGAGCACAATAGAAACCCTGCACCCTGCCCATAATAATTTCACATAAATTTTATATCCCCTTTGGTAATTTTCAAATGCAATTTATTTCCTCAATCATTGATAGAGAGTGGTTCAAGAGGGGGCAGGGGAGGAAATTCAGGAGGAACTTTCAGCACAGTGCTTGTCTTGGCCTACCCTAACTTTCTTTTAGAGTGTGTGTGTGAGAGAGAATTATTGCTTTTTTAAAGGGCATTTCCCATAGTTCAGAACCAGAAGACCTCTTTTACCATTTCCCTACCTCTCATCTGCCAGTTTTTCTCCTTCCTGCACTTCCTCAAACATACTAATTTATAAAAGAAAAGGAGGAAACAGCAGCTGAATGAACCAATCAGAAAACCAGGAACTGCTCCTCAGCCTTAGACTCATGAGTGTACATTGTTGATGGCAGCCCTCAGGAGTGTGTGTGTGTGTGTAATGTTTGGTGAGCACTCATATACTTACCTTTAAAAATAATTTTCGCACTTTGTGCATTAAAGTCAAATGCTCAGAAATCCTAGAAGGGGTTGTCAAACTATGCACAAAGGGCACAATATTGCCTTCTGACTACTACCACATTTCCCTGCAACAAAAAAGGTCTTACCTTCTGGATGGAGGAGGAGGTGCCTTTCTAATAGAGGAAGGCTTCAGCTATGACAAGAAAGGCTCATTGGATTTCACCTCTGGTGGGAGATAAAGTTCTGGACATCTTTTCCACTATGGATTACACTGGGTGTCCCTATTGAGAAATGAGTCTCAGACCACCATTCCCTGATAAAATATAAGCCTCATGATTCACATATCATCAATGCTGGACCCTCAATCTGCAACCCACTCCCACTTCTCCAAGGTGGGTTACCTCCCCTTTCTTGAAATAGGGGGTATTTCTTTACCCTATAAAAAGCATGAAAGGAAGTAGTAGAAGTTATTCATTTCTCCTGCTCCTCCTTGGAGGTTTGGAACAGCTGAAGCACCTCTTAGATGATACGGCATAGTCCCCTATGGTTTTATTCATATACCTTGTTTTCTCAGCACTATCTCTTACCATACGCAGAATGGTGGTTTAGATGAAAGAGTGACCAGATGCTCTGCTCTTTGACCTTTGGGAACATCATGAGCTTGTAGCTGTCACATCACAAATGAAAATGAGCTCAGTTGTCTGAACTGTGCCCTTTGGGATGTTTGTCGACATCATAAAAGGACCACACACTTTATTGCAGTTGTCAGCCTCAGCTCAGGAGGCAAAAGCTATCTTTGCACTTGTGTGGGTGCTGAAAGCTGGAAAACAAGAGAGGTACCTTTGGAAACCATTCAGGTATTAGAAGCTCTGTTTGCAAACTTTCTAAACTGGAATATATTCAAATAAACACATGGCACATACCAGAAGCTTCAGTTATTTAGGACACACTTTATATTTCAAAATATGGTAAAAGCTGTTTAGCAACGTGCCAAGCTATTATTCATTCAAACTAAGCTGACTTCCTTCATCCTCCCAACATTATTTTTTCTGTTACTCAATCAGCTGAGATACAGATTTATTTCTAAAAAAGAAGTTTCCATGTCTGCAAGGCACCTCCTCTATTCTCGGAGTCCGTTGACATCTGAGCAGACATGTATAGGATTGCATGCATAGGATGCATAGGATAAAAGCTTAAAGGCTTGGGGATCCCACAGCAGACCCTGATAGCGACAGGCTTCGAGAAAGCTAGGACTACAATTCGCCAGCGTATCTGGGACGTAGAATTACAATGCCATATGAGCGAAATGATCAAACATCCAGCAATAAGGGACCATGGGAGAGGTTTCTCTCCAGCTAATTATCTGTCAGGTCTTCAGGTACCCAAATACAGACGGTCTTTTACCCTCGCCAGATTTAACGTTGTCCCTTCTGCCTTACTTCAGGGCAGATTTGAGGGTAAACCATATACAGCACGGGTCTGCCCTTGTGGCTCGTTGGAAGTTGAAACTGCTTCACATGTACTATTATGTTGTCGTCTTTATGAGGATATACGTTTGACTTTTATTACACCTGTTGTGCAAAAGTCCAGGAAAGAATCGGAATACCATAGTTTAAAACTACTGCTAGAGGACAAGAATCCCAAGACTACATTAAATGTAGCTAAATTCTGTGTGTCTGCAATCAATCGCAGGAAGCAAGTGGCATCCCATAATGACCAAACCCCTAAATGTTAATTACAGGGGGCACGCTAATAATTAATTTTAATTTTTTATATTTAAATCTTTGTTATATTCATATTGTCCCTTGTATTTCTGATATTTTTTTATGATCTATGATATTGTATGTGTTGACGCTGGTCTGTGACCGTATTAATAAATTCATTCATGCATGCATGCATGCATAGGATTAATATTACTTGACATGTTCACAAAATAAGGCCTCACGGTTCTGGAAACAGTGTTGTGAAGGGATCCTGGCAAGGCAGGGTTGGTCTCCACACAGTTCCTTGGCTTCTCCAGAACAATGTAAAGTGTTGGGAGCATAAGAGGAGACAGAGAGTGTCCGGCAGCTCATGAAAGGTTAGTGTGTGAGAACACTCAATGGGACAGGAGCAACAAATGAGGAAAACAGAAGGGATAGAGAAACCAGGGTGGTTTAAATGCAAGGAGAGAATTATGAGGGAGGAAGACAGGGGAGATAGAGGGTGAAGAGATGCACTACAAAGGGAATTTCTGCTGCCTCGGTGAGGAGAACAAGGAAAGGGAAAGAGGAAGAGCAACAGGGTGGAAAGGTCTGGGCTGTTACTCCGGGGCTGTTAGCTCCATATTTTAACAACACTATGGAATTGGTGTCTGTTTTGTAAGCCATCTGGCATTAAGCAGTACATAAAATAAAGACTACTACCAATACCTGGGGGTAGAGCTGACAAATGGCTAAAACCTGATGAGCCTGCAGGGGATGTGGGGCTCCCTGAACTCTCCCTTCAATTTTGTGTATTCACAAGAGAATGCCTATACATTCATCAGGTATGAATGTGTGTCATATGCCCAGTCTTCTAATGCCTTAACGCAGCAGAATACATCTCCATCTGCCGTATATCATCACATTACAATTTGTTGGGGATAATTGCAGCCCTATTTTTAGAATCCATGTCTTACAAAGTAATCAACTCTTCCATGTGTGATTTAACCATCTGGTACACTTAACTTAGACCCTTTGGATTTCCCCCCAAGAGGCTACTGCTTCTGTTAATTTCAGCTATGGCTATTCTGTGCTGAATTTTTAGATCATTTTCCCTCTCAGTGGTCCATCGCGTTTGACCTGAATGCCTCAAATCCTTTCTGCAATTTCAGTAAGAAGAGGAATTAGTTACAGCTGCTATCGTACTGTTTAGATAGTTCTACGGTTGAGTATTTAATGGGACAGTGTCCCAGAAGGTTCAGTATCTTTTATGAACTGACCATTGGAAAGAACCATAATGGGTTTTCAGTTGCTGTAAAGAAAAGAGATAAGTCAATGAAACTGAAAATAAAAGTTGCTATCTCAGAAACTGGAACCTTGTTATTAATCCCCTCAAAACTAGTAGATAGATAAACTGTCTTTGAAAATGAAGAATGCACTTTTAACCAATGTAGTCAGTAGTGCTGATATATGATGTCCTTAATCATCTTAGAGCAGGCACCCCCAAATTCAGCCCTCCAGATTTTTTGGGACTACAACTCCCATCTTCCCTAGCTAACAGGACAAGTGGTCAGGGATGATGGGAATTGTAGTCCCAAAACATCTGGAGGGCCGAGTTTGGTTTCATTTCTTGGTAGTGATTACTACAAGGAAGTGCTGGAGGACACAAGACTGTAATAACAATATATTAACAAGTAAAAGTTTACACCAAAATGGACAAACCCTCATTACAATTGCAAAGGGAACATTTGCCTTGCTGTCCAGGGTACAAAAAGTGGGGAAACCACTGTATGAAAATATACACACGTGGGAAAAGACAGGTGTTCAGGCCAAGGTAAGGTAAAATATAATATATAAAGCAAATAAAGTTTGGACTTGTTGTAATAACTTTGGAGTACTGCTTCTATGCATTGTATGTTTTGTGATTTCGGGTACATTTGTTGAACCTTGCTTGCTTTATATATCATACTTTATTTTTTTAAATAATATTTATTAAAGTTTCAAAAAAATACAAAAATTAAGAAAAAGAAAAACAGAAAATACAAAATACAGAAAAAGTAAAAACAATTAAAAAGAAATCCATCTTTCCATGTCGTGTCTTTCATTTACTTGTTTCCTTGACCTCCTCACACCTCCCTTTTTTGTATTCTAGTTCAATTGATTATTTCAGCAAATCCTTTCCATTCTTGTTTTTATCTTACTAATTTATCTTAATATATTGTAACTTTACATTCTGACCTGTTAACAATCCATTCTTCCTTAACCCTTTATAGCATTACTGCTAAAACCACATTACATCATTCCAAAATCCTTTTAGCATTCCTTAATTTTACAGTGTTTCTGTAGATAGTCTTTAAATTTCTTCCAATCTTCTTCTACCGACTCTTCTCCCTGGTCTCAGATTCTACCAGTCATTTCCGCCAGTTTCATATAGTCCATCACCTTCATCTGCCATTCTTCCCGGGTGGGTTATGTATCATACTTTATATTGTACCTTACTTTGGCCTGAATCCCTGTCTTTTTCCACTTGCTGTCCAGTGTGGCAGAATTATACACATTTTTTTGTCATAATGATTGTTGCTGTTCAGATGTCTTTCATGTGATTTCATAGTATTTGTTTCAGTGGGTGCTTTTGTTTTGCTTTTTAAGTGCAACAAAATTATACATAGTTTTTGGCATAGACTAGACCACTTGTTACATAATTTCGCAGCATTTGAGTGTATCCATTATGTTTTCCATTATACCTATATTGTCAATCTCTGTATTTGCGCTATACTTTGCTGCCTCCCCAAAACATCCCTCCCTTTTTTGTTTTTATTTATTTAGCAAAGTTTAGATAATGTAATAAAACCTTAAAAAAACCCTAAACATGAACATTATCAAGAAAATGGGGTTAAAAGCTTTTAAAAAAATTGAAACTGAAATATACTCAGAGTCAAGAGTGGATTTCATGCTCTTTATTCAGCTCATAGTAGTGAGGAGGAATGAAAGTTCCCTCAAAATATCTGCTTTATATACATTATTTACACAATGGGCTGCACCTGATTGGCTAATTCCAGGATTCTCCTATAGGCCAATCAGGTTGTGGATTCACTTTCACCTGGAGCTGGATTGGGTGGTTCTTGCAGACCAATCATACTGCTGCATTGTTCTAGGACCAATCAGACTGCTGCATTCTGAATCCTATTGTTCTAGGACCAATAGTCTACTAAAACCAACAATAAATTCAAGTAACTAATCCCATTCATACTATTGCAATGCTACATTTAAAAGTGCTGTGTGCTTCTAGAAGTTGTGCATTGTGTGGGTATGTTTTTAACCTGGATTTGAACACTCTTGCCCTTCATCCATCTACCCCATTTATTTATTCAATAACAATATTAATTTGGCACAATGAGTCAGCTGCTGAAGCTCACCACTGCATAATATCAAGAAAAGGCCTGACATGCGTTCGGGACTCTCATCCACCTTGGCAGGCCCTCTCCCAGTCATCAGCAAATCCTTGTGTCACACATGGCCACTTTATCTTCCTCATATCTTTCCTCTGTGTTCTTTCTTTAAAGTAAACAAAGCAGCTAGTGACCCATAAATTAACCATCTCCCCACAGGGTTATAGCAGTTACCCCCCCCCCTCCCGCATGTATAAATATTACAAGTTAAAGTTTGCTGAGGAAACATCAAAGAGGCCCAGTAAGAAATGTGACATTAATTAATAATTATTAATTAAATTGTATGCAAATACTTAGACGCACTCTGCAGACTTTACAAAAACAAAAGCCCCACGGTTGCAATATGCTTTGAGAAACACCATTCCTGAATGCTGAGTGAATATGAGAGCAGAGAGGGATTTCCATATCTGTGTCCACTCAAGGCAGAATTCTCCAACATCCCAAACTGCTTGGAGGAGCCCAGGGGCAAGATGGCTGAGGGAACAGTGCAAAGTAGGAAGTAGGCGAAGGAAAGGGAATGTGAGGAAAGGGAAGATGAAAGGAAAGGAGCAGAAAGGACAGAGCTGATTGGAAAAGTGGGTGTTAATGAGAGGATGGGGGGAAACCCATGGTTAAGGTCAGGGACTGGGTGGGATGTTGAGCATGGCAGAGGGTTGTGTGAGGCTGGTTAAAGGGATTGGGATGAAACATGCAGTGAGTTGGGGACCTGCAGAAACCCTTGGTGGCAGAAGCATGGATCTGAAGAACAACAGAGTAGCTAAGAAATGAGTAGGGCTGAGGCAAATCTTCTCCATACTGCCTATAGGCATGATAGGCTGCATACTGTTGACAGGAAGGAAGCGGGCAGGCAAGAGAGATGTGGTAATGGGAAAGGAAATAGCCAAAGTAATACAGAATTACTAGGCCTAAAGCCTCTAAATCCTGGCAGAAGGATTATATCTGCTGTTTTCTTATAAATGTAGCTTTGTGAATTGGAAGCTCATAATTCACTTTACAATTTAACTCTACTGTGAAGAAGCAATAGACAGAGGAATGAATTTTGCATATTGATTTGGACTAACTAGCCAAATTGTGTGTGTGTGTGTGTGTGTGTGTGGTAAATAAACTAAATAGAGATGTTTATGAGACTTTTCAATTCCATTTCGAGCTGTGAGTTAACTTTTCTGCATGTATACAGGAACTTCAGCTCTAAAGATACAAAATATTCCAAAAGCTTGAAATGACATCACACACACCCCATTTCACAGATGGAAAAACTGAGTAACAAGTATAATTTAATTTCTTCCCTCCATTGCAATAAATAAATAAATAAATAAATAAATGGGACGTAAACAGACCTTTGAGTTATTATACGTCTGAGAGAATCAACTTTATTAGTATTAAGTGTAATGAAGGCATGCTGATTTATATCATTTGAAGGTCACATAAACTCAGTTCAAACATCTCTGTTTTGAGCAATAGCTGATGAAAGTAATCCTCCCATAATTAGTATAAATTACAGATGTGGCTCAATTTTGGGAATTTTTAGTGGTGAAAATTACCAGTCTGAAGGGAGGAAAAAAATTAAAACCCTTTGTCTTGAATTTATTCTCTTGTCAGCTCAAGTTTGGAAGATAATACATGAAAAAAGTTTCAAATCACATTTGCAGTCAGATGAAATTGAAAAAAGGCTAGCCTATTACTGGA